>NC_050603.1:4812500-4907500 GCF_013368585.1 Megalops cyprinoides
ACACACACACACGCACCGTACGCCCGTCAGTTCCGGCTTGGGACGCCGTTCTTACCGCTGTGTCTGTGTGTGTCTACGTGTGTGTGCGTGTCGGTGCGCGCGCGTGTGCCTGTGTGTTCGGCGTGTGTGCCAGTCTGCCTCATGCTTCCCATCGGAACGGGGGCTGGCCGGGCCTCGGTCTTGCGGCTCTTTTTCGCGTGTGTCCCAGATGCTCTCCGAAGGGAGAGATCTGAAACCTTCAAGACCTGGGTGTGGCCAGCCTGGGTTTCTAATAATGCTTGAAGCGGCTCTTTGATGTGATGGCTCGTGGGGGGAACGAATTACAGGGTGCACCTGGCTCGTGGGGGGAAGAAATTACAGGGTGCACCCATTGTTGACTGGCCTGCTGTTGCTAGGGGTGACTGAAAAGGGGTGTGTTCTGAGCTGAAACGACAGCTACTGACCACTGCTACAGTGCACTGCTAATACTATATACCCCGAAGCCCTCTCCCCTCCTCTCTCTCTTTCACCCTTTCTCTTATTCTTTTTCTTTCCCTCACCCCTCTTTCTCCCTCCCTCCCCCTCTCTGTCTCTGTCTGTGGCTGGCTTCTCTGGGCTGTTCGTTGTGTGTTGAGGCTGCTGCAGTGTTTGTTTGAGAATGCTTATATTAACATCTCTGGACCGCAGACCACATGATGGCACATACCCTCTCCCCTTCCCCGAAATGAGAAAGACCTCCCCCTGCCCCTGTCTCTGCTCCTGCCCCACGCAGACATGTGCAATCTGGCAACCATGACTTTGAACTGTCCCAGCCCCCAGCCTTGCTTGTGGTTCATGTTTACGGCAGTTAAAATCCCTCAGGAGCCCTCCCAAACTCAGCTTTGTGAGGTGGGAGGGGGGCGGCTGGGCTGGGGGGAGGGCTCCTGTTTAATTAGGCGGGGGGGGCGAGGCTGACTCAACCAACCAACAATACGGACTCTTTCCTGCCCTCCGTCCTGCACTGACTCAGTGCAGTGAACACTGACTCTATTCCCTCTGTCCTGCACTGACTCCGTGCAGTGAACACTGACTCTATTCCCTCTGTCCTGCACTGACTCCGTGCAGTGACCACTGACTCCTTCCCCTGTTCCCTGACTGCTCCACATGCACTGACTCAGTGTTGCTGCTCGCTGCCTCTCACACACACACGCACGCACACACACTCTGCTGCAGTGTGCACTGACTCTCTCTCTCTCTCTCCCTCCCCCTCCCGCCCGTCTCTACCCCTCCTTCTCTCTCTCTCTCTCTCTCTCCGTCCCTCAGCACGCGGCCGCACCAACCTGGAGCTCCGGGAGAAGTTCATCCTGCCGGAGGGGGCGTCGCAGGGCCTGGCGGCGTTCCGCTCGCGGGGACGGCGCTCCAAGCCCTCGTCCCGCACCGCCTCGCCCACGCGCTCCTCCTCCTCCGCCTCCCACAGCGCCCACAGCTGCGCCTCCCTGCCCTCCGCCCCGGCCACGCCCACCGCCTCCTCCAGGGTGAGTCTCCGCCCCTGCGGGATTCGTGGTTTTTGGAAACCGTTCTTCCACCCCCTCTTCTCCCATACCTGTCATTGCAGGGATTTATGGTCACATGGTCACTGTTTCCCTCTGACATTTTTTTTGCACTCAATGTACAATAAAATATGACTATGTAAATATTATAACTGTTGCTATGATATGGTAGGGGCAACACTGATGGTGTGTTTATGACACTGAGACACTCTAAATGAAGGGGTGTCTCATTACTATAACCTTCAACTATGAGAAACGAATATGTTCAGGTGTTGCTCATTTGTCACAAGACACATTTTAGTACTTGATGAAAGATTTGGCTGCAGTGAAGCATAGTGGTAAGGAGCAGGGCTCGTAACTGAAAAGTTGCTGGTTCGATTCCCTGCTGGAGCACTGCTGCTCCAGAAAAATGGAAAAAATGCCCAACCCAGAACTGCCTCAGTAAATATTCAGCTGTATAAATGGATAACGTAAAAATTGTAACCTATGTAAGTCACTCTGGATAAGAGTGTCTGTCAAATGACAATGATGTAATGTAAGGAAATCAGAGGAAAAATGAACATGAAAAGGGACATTAAAAACACAATGTAGGCTTAAAGACAAAACACTTTGCATGTGGCCTGAGTGAAGGCCTGGCTGAGGTCAGAGATCATGGATGCAGAAAGGGGAAAGGTGAGAGGAAGAACAGAGTGAGAGATATGATCTGTCACTTAGTACCCCCCGCTTAGGGTCAAAGGTCAGTGGCTGCCCTGTGCTCATCTGGCCAAACACTCCCACGAGTCACGGCATTCACAAACACGCATAACCCTAACTCACCCGCCCCCCCTCCCTCTCACGCGCCCGCTCTCGCCAGGTGGTGTGCTTTCGGCAGGCGGTGTGGTGTCTCACCCAGGGTGTCATATTAACGTCACGTCAGACTCCTGTCTGTGTGTGTGTGTGTCTGTGTGTCTGTATGCGTAGGATATGTTTTTGTGGGATGGAGTTCTAAAAGAAGGACATTTACCCAAAACTCGCCAGTATCCATCTTAATGTTTTACTAAGGCAGTGAGTTATGGGGGGAGTTTTGTACCCTCAGAATGAGAGTTAAAGTAAGGAAACGTATTCCTTGGGGTCAGTGAGGTGGACTGTGTGATTGGAGTCCTGAAAACACAGAATGAGCAAACAGGAAAATGTTGCAACAAAAGCCAAAAAACCTTTGCAACCACATTAAAATTGTACCAATCTTCTGTTCCAGTTTTGAGTTTTAAAAATGTCCTGAACAGGAAAAAAACAGACTGCTAGAACACATCTATTTTTGGGTACAGGTGCCAGGCAAAGAAGTACACACCAAAAACAACAGGATCATAACGAAACTTACTGCCAGCATGTTTCACTGGCTCTGGAAGTTTAACACTTCTCTGAGCCTGGACAGGAAACAGGAAGGAGAATGGGATTAGGGCCACCACAGACCCTGTGAATCCTTGATCAACCCATGTTGTTGAAACGTCCATAATCATTTGTGTATGTCATGTCACTCTGTGTTAGCTGTGCAGGGTGGGAGCCTGTGTTTTGTGTGTGTGTGTGTGTGTGTGTGCTGGTGATGGTTAACCTAATGGTTCAGTGGTCCTCTTCATCCTCTTGTTTCCGCATGACAAAATCACCTTGTCCTTTAACTGTGAGATTTTTATTTGTTGTTGTTTTTTTGTCTTCGTTCACCCCCTGCACCCCGCTGCCCCCCTCCACCTCCACCCATAATTCCCTGCTGTGTTTCGCTTCATCTTCACCTGCGCAACAACACACTACACCCTTCCACCCTGCTCTTCTGCTCTCCACTATTTCTCTCTCCTCTCTCCCTCTCTCTTTCCCCTACATCTCCTCTTTCCCCTTCTCTTTCTCTCTTTCTCCCCCTCCCTCTCTCTCTCTCTCCCCCTCCCTCTCTCTCTCCCCTCTCGCTCTCTCTTTCTCCTTCTCTCTCTCCCCCTCCCTCTCTCTCTCCCCTCTCGCTCTCTCCCCTCTCACTCTCTCTCTCTCTCTCCCTCTCTCTCCCTCCCCCTCTCCCTCTCTCCTTCTCCCCCCTCTCTTGCTGATGTTTCACAGTCCACCCACACTCACTCTCGTGGCTATGCTAAGCCCTGGCTGGCTCACAGTAAAACCTCAACTCCAACCAAGTGCCAGTCCTGCCCAGAGCACAGCCAGACTCCGGGGCCTGAGGTAACACTGACACCACACACACACACACACACACACACACACACACACACACACACACACATAGATACTCACCGATACGCCATGATAGTCTCAGTGGCTGATTTACACTGATGCTGCAGTCTTTGTGATGTCCATTGATATATGTGTGATGGATCTTGCACTCTCACTGACATACACTATCATGCATGCTGATATGCACAATACACCACACTCACACTAAGATACCCATATACATTACATATACTGATATTCACTGGTAAACACAGATAATGCACACTAACTGGTATACACTGCACACAGTCTGTTGCCCTATTCGTTTTGCAGTGGCACATTAATTTCCTGTACTTACTGATGAATGGTGAGGAGGGAGTGAAATGAAAGTGGGGGAATCACAGCTGTGAGTAATTGGTCAGATGCTCTCGTCAGATAGGCACATTATCGGAAAACATGCTGCTCGATGTGGGTATGACAGCGGATTTCAAAATCACCCTTCACCCGATGGGAACTCTCATTTTTCCTGGATGCCGTGATAAACAGTGAAATTCTTTACCTTCTAGTAACTGATTTTTTAATTCAGCTTCTCGTAAACTCTTTGATCATTTGGTACACGACAAACATCCCAGCAATTTGGTCGTTTAGTTGTAATTGAGCAACATGCTGGTGATTCAGCAATTCATTGTAATTTTACCTGGGACAGTGAGGGTACCATACTGATGTGCTCCCTTTCTCTCCCTGAAGGGGGCGTCGACCTCCAAGCTGAAGAGGCCCACCTTCCACTCCAGCCGCGGCTCTCTGACAGGGGAGAATGGCGGCCAGGCCACGCCCAGCGGAGCCAAGCCCAGCCGCACAGGTGAGAGCACCTACCTGCCCTCCTCTAAACAGCCTTCACTCTTCGCTTCTGCTCCTCTGTCTCTGTGTTTCCCTGTTTTCTTCTCTGTACCCTACCCATAACCCCCCTCTCTCCCTCCCTCTCCCAGACTCCTCTACGAAGCGTGCCCCGTCCTCGGCGAGTGGGCCTGCAAGCCGCGCCGGGAGCCGGGCGGGCAGCCGGGCGAGCAGTCGCCGTGGCAGCGACGCCTCCGACGCCTCGGAGCTGCTGGAGACGCGCTCGGCCTGCTCCGACACCTCCGACACGCCCCGCCGCCCCGGCGCTAAGCCCTCCAAGATCCCCACCATCTCCAAAAAGACGCCCAGCCCCAAGACGCCCACCGGCAAGAGATAAGACCTCCGTGCCACCAGGGGGCGCCGGGCAGAGGCAGATGCCACAGACTCACAGAGGCGGCTGTGGGGTGGGGAGGGGGGCACTCACTGTCATACGCACACTCACACACATACACACACACACACACACGTCAGGCCGAGACGCCCCAGGGCCGAAGTGTGTGCACACTGGGCTGAACTGAACAGAACTTTCCAGAACCAAACCCCAGCTTGCCTACCACAGTCTCTGTGTTCGTCTCTCCTTGTTTTTTTCGGGACTGTTTTGGAGCGATGGACAGTGGCTGTTGAATCCAGACCTCTTCCGCGAGTTCTCACTAACAGTAACCGTAATGAAGCTGCCTTACTAGTGTTCTGAACTTTACTCCTAACCTTACAGCCATCTCCAGAGGATGCTCGGTGTGTCAGTGAGTGGGAAACACACACACACACACACACACACACACACACACAAACACAGACACACACACCCTAAGATGCAAGCAGAGGCAGGACAGCGCCACCTGTGGCCGAACTGAAGAATGCAGTCTCAATCTGCAGGTGTGCTTGTGTGAGTGGTTCCCCAACAGTTCTCTGGACAGAAACAGACTGCTGTATTTATCCTCACTGAAGTGACCCTCTTGCACATGCACCCACCCACACACGCACCTCGTCTCGCCCTGAGAAGCCCAGCAGACCACCCCCCCCCCCTCCGCCCCCACGCTCGTGTGCGGTGCAGTTTTGGGCGGGGGTGTCGATGGTAAATTCCAAAAAGAAGGCACGTACAATGCAGCGCCCCGTGACCCCCCTGAACACTCAGGCGTGAGTGTGTACAAGAGGGGGTGTCATTCGTCTCCATTGTGTCTTTTTATTCAGCGGAAGATGCAATGAGCACAAGGACATCACAGTAAAGGGGAGTGAATGGTGGCTGCAGCTCTGGGCCTCTTCGAGTTGTAGCATCAGCAAGCTTTCTCCTTCCACCATTAAACTGAGCAGCAGCGTGCCCCAGAGCCCTGGAGCGGCCACGCCCCACTGCGCCACTATGAGGTCACAGACCCCTGCCCTGTGACATCATAATCACGAGACTGCCCGGGCTGTCACCTGACAAACCACAAACGCGTGAGAGTCAAGTGGATGAAGTGAACTGTGTTCCGGACGAGAGTTCGAGGAGCGTGCACTGACTGTCTGTTTCGCTGTAAACCCCCCTCTCGCCCCCCCCCCCCGCCCGCCTGCGCGGGATGCCCCAGGCGGGGACTGTAGGGGGTACACCGTGTGTCTGTGTGTGCGTGAGTTTGCGTGTTCTAACTCTGCTCAGTCATAATGTGTTACAGAGGTCAGAGGTCATTTAATTTTGCTTCACAGTATGCAAAAATTTAAAATTGTGAATGTTTTAGGTTTTTTTTTTCTTGTTTTGTTTTTGTTTTTCCTGGTTAATTTATAATCGTGTTGTACGTTTTTTGTTCCTTTCTTGTCTAGCTTAAGGAAATTTGTATTTATTTTTCAGTTTCAGTATCATATCACCTCCAGTGAATTATTAGTATTAATATGATAATGATCTTTTTTTTTTACCAAGAAAGTGTCTCCTCCTCTCTTAAATCCTTTTCTTGTAAATGATAGTTTATAAAATTACTGACCAGGAAACTTGCTGATTCCAATGGCGGCCTTTTTGCCAGTGACTACAGTTATAAGATCATGTCAAAATGGCGCTGCGCTAGTTGCGTAGGAGAAGAAAACTACAGAAATGGGGGAACCGTGGGAAAGGAGGGAGGTGGGGAAGGGCCGTCACCCCCCCCCCCCCCCCACAATTCCTTCCTCCCTCGCTCCCTCTCAGTTTCCCCCTGATAGGAGCTTTCGATTGTGACGTTGATGGGAACGAAATTTGTTCCCTGAATTTTTCTGTGAGTTCTGAAGAATATGAATAACTGATGAAAAAATCAACTGAAATCTTAAGGTGATTTTTTTATTTATTTATTGTCTCTTGGGCGGGGGGGAAGGGGGGGTGTGAGCTGGAACCCCCCTTGATGCTGTGGTCTCAGTGTGTGATTATGATTAAGAGATAAAAGGAAGGGGGTAAAAAATGAATTGTGTAAAAGAAAAATAAGTTGATTATAAAACCTTTTTTTGCTCTCATTTTGTATTAAAGAATTGCTTGCAGTAAAAAAAAAAAAAGGGGTTAAATGTTTTTATTTCTCGGTGAAGTTCTGGTTACAAGCCCCGCTGTGAAGTGCGTTTATTTCTTGGTGATGTTTTGGTTAACTCTCCAGCATCTGTAATTAGCAGTCTGTGGAGGGATGGCCACCATAGCACACCGCACACAGGAAATTGCCTGTTAACAAACAGCAGGGTGCAATTAGCTTCCTACTAAGATAAGAGAGATACACCCACCAAATCTTCCAGTGTGTGTGTGTGTGTGTGTGTATGCATGCGTGAGTGTGTTCGTGTCTGCGTGACAGTGTGTGTATGTGCGTGCATACATGTGCGTGTGTGCAAGTGCTTTGTGTGTGTGTCCGTATGTGTGTGTGTGTGTGTTGGGAAATGTAGAGAGGAAATATGTATATGTGGGCACGCTGGTTCTTTGTGTGTGTTGGTAAATGTAGGAAGAAAATATGTGGATCCTTCTGTGTGTGTGTGTGTGTGTGTGTGTGTGTGTGTGTGTGTGTGCATGTGTGTCTGTGTCTGTGTGGGTCCATGTGTGTATGTCTGTGTGTGTCTCCGTGTGTGTGTGTCTGTGTCTCCGTGTGTGTGTGTGTGTTCTGGCATGCCTTGTGTGGTGGTTATGAGAGCGAGCGGATGGGGTTTGGGAAGGGCGGTGTCTCTCACTCCTTATTCTGCAGCTGTGTGTGTGTGTGTGTGTGTGTGTGTGTGTGTGTGTGTGTGTGTGTGTGTGTGTGTGTGTGTACAAACATTTCTACACATCCTCTTCCATCACCCCGCACAGACGTTCCCCAGTGAGTCGTACTCTGACCACTCTACACTCCCAACATGGTTTCCCTCTCCGTGCCTGTCTCAAGACTCAACATGTGGTCAAACGGAGACCAGAGAAATTTTTCAGTTTTTAGTCCGAATGCCATTCTGTCGGTTTGGTCAGCGGGGTTCGTGTTTGGAGCATGTGTGCTCTTTCCAAAGAGACCGCATCTCCCAGCATGCTTTGAAGTGCTACACACACACACAAACACCAGCTGGCGGAGCGAGGTCGCCGTCAGCCGTTTAACTTTGTTTGTGCACTTACTGCAACTCCATCAAAACCCCACACTCAAGCACACTTACTACAGATGCCGCGATCTGAAACAGGTCTGAAACAGTACACTTGTTGAAAGAAAAAAAATTGCATAGAATGAAATATGCTAGCACAGTCGGAAAAGTGAAAGTTCAGAGAAAAGTAAGTTTTCCTCTTACGTTTTCCAGCTGATTCTGAGGAGCACCAGGTTGGGAGATGAAGTATCTTGTGGGTTCTCTCCTGTCAGTATTCCCATTCTTGAGGGCCTCCGTCTCACACGCTTTTGACTGGCAGCCCAAACCACTCAACAAGGCCACCGGCAGAGTCTCCCCACATCCCTTCTTGTGAGATCCCCCTCAGCAGGGGAGGTGATTCTGTAAAGTCACCGTACGTTACGTCACTGCCACAGGTATTCAGGTGAGGGACACCTGACCAGCATCAGGTTCTGACACCAATTCAACCCCCGTATTCATCTTTTACCGCTGCTCCCTGAAATAGGACCCTCGTAATTCTACGTAATTCCCTATAATTCCTCATTACCTGCTGCAGCATGCAAGTGCGCTCAACAGACCACCCAACCAGAGTTATCAAGCGGCCTCCTTATTTAACCCTCATGCTTGCTGTTGCAGAGGGATGAATTAGTAAGAAGCCTCCGAGACCCAAACTTACATCTTTTCCGAACTTTTCCCTAAAGACACGTTATCAGTTCCTGAGCCCCTCAGTGTGATCCTAATGGCAACAGCGCTGTTGCAGCTCAATTCAAACACAGGCTCAACAGTAACGTCCAAATGGAGCCAGCCAGAGACCCAAACCAAAGGTCCTCATGGCCTCAGTTTATAGAAAGGAGGGGTTGGTTGGTGGGGGTGTTTGGAACGGCACACAGAAGACAGGAAGACAGGAACAAACAGAGTGAAGGAGTGGGAGACGAAGAGGACAGGATAAGGATGGGCAGATGGAGAGAGAGAGAGAGAGAGAGAGAGAGAGAGGGAGAGGAGAGGTTTGGGAGGGGACACGCCCAGGGCAGAGGCGAAGGCTACGCTCAGAGAGAGGGCTCACACAGAGCCCTGGCCGCCTGTGGCTTCAGATCGCTGCTCCCGTCGGCGCTTCCAGCAGACGCGTTAGCGTTAGCGCAGGTCTCCGAGCTCACCCCCCTGGGGTTTGTGGGAACAGAACTGCCCTCTCTGATGTGGCGGGGAAGACAGCAGGCCATCGCGACAGGGAACGGTGATTAAACTTGCCATTGAGGATTAATTAAAAGGAAAAAAAAGGGGGTTCTGTTTCAGCTGTGAAGGGGAAGTGAAGTGACACTGAATCAAAGATCATCTCTGGAAAACAAGAGGACACATCAGAGGAAGGAGGAGGATTGATGTCAGAAAGAGCGGGACTTCAAAGTGGATAGTTTTTTTTCCCCTGGGTTTGGATCTGGTCCCAGCTTCCTTGTGGTTTTTGGTGTTTGGTGGATCGGGAAAGGCAACAGGTGTGACGTTTTTCTCTGCACCTTCTGGATAAAAGCTTAGCTGTTTGCAGGTTACTGATGTCTTCTCATTTTTTTTTTTTAATTCACAACACGCCAGAACTCAGCTCTGTATCTCTCTTTTGCGCTCATTCTCTCTCTCTTCCTCTCTTTCTAGCTCTTTCTCTCTCTCTCTCCCTCTCTATAAACTCAGCTCCCACCTGCACTTTTGCTTTATTCTCCATCCAAATGTTGTTTTTCAAAGGAGGCACTGATTGGGAGAAGCAGCGGCCCCTTTACCCCCTTCCAGCTCGCTCTCTCCCTCTCTCCCTCTCTCTCTCTCTCTCTCTCTCCCCCTCGGTGAATGGGCTTCTTGTGAGGGTAGAGAACAGGAGGAGAGCGGCGGTCTGCCGATAAAATTAATAGGGTGAGCAAAGGAAGGGAGGGGAAGAGAGATAAACAGAATGAGGGTAAACACACGCTTCTCTGTCTGTCTCTCTCTCTCTGTCGGATTATCACAAACAGTTACTGAAGTACAGAATTACAGAAAAACACGTGCGTGCCGAAACTCACCATAGACACGCAGTCACCGATAAGGAGGCCGCTGAGTGCAGAGAGACAGACACAGCTTCTCCGAGGGGTCAGGAGGTCGCAGCAGAGGTAAGACCGGTCAAGGACGGGGCAGTTAAGGAAGTGAGCTTTTTGCTTTCTTTTTTTTTTTTCCACAGTAGGAGAAAAACAGGAGTATAGTGAAAGTGAGAGGGAGCAAAGCCACGCCGCCGGCGATGGTGAGGGACACCTCCGCTGACGCCGGGTACCTGGGGAGGGCCGTCGGTCAGAATGAACACACCTGCAGCAGCGGTGGCGGTGGCGTGGGGGGGAGGACGGGGGCGGGCCGGCGCAGGCCGCTCCCCCTGCCGCTCTGCCTCCCGCTGTGCGTGCTGCTGTGCGCGTGGGGGCCAGCAGAGGGCGCCCTGCAGTCCAGCTTCCTGCAGCGGCGGCTGAGCGTGCGCGAGAGGAAGGAGATGCAGCGTGAGATCCTGTCCATCCTGGGGCTGCCCGGCCGACCCCGCCCGCACCCCCCGCTGCGGCCCCCCTCCTCCGCCCCCCTCTTCATGCTGGATCTGTACCACGCCGTGTCCGGGGAGGCCGAGGAGGCCCCCGGCCTCGCTCTCAACCTGGACCGGGTCAGCCACGCCGCCCTGCCCACCCTCAGCACCCACACCCCCCCGCTGGGCACCATGGTCAGCGAGGCCGACACCGTCATGAGCTTCGTCAACGTGGGTGAGTGACGGCCCCCGCGCCAAAAACGCACACTACTTTTGGGGGTGCAAACTTTTAGTCTCATGCTTTTGACTCTGCTTTTGAGTTTTTCCTTTCGTAATGGATGTTGATTGGGTGTTGCTGTTTATTCAAACAAGACAATCAATTTCAGCAAAGTTTTACCTTCAACAACTAATAGCCGTTATAATGGTACTATATTGTCATTGACTTTGGTTTCTGGTGTAATGGTTTGACATGCTACGCAATGCTACTTAAAATGCCCTCAATTCTGACTATTGATGTTGATGATGATGATGGTGATTAGTCGATACCCAGGTAACACCCTAACCCAGGCCCAAGCATGTGCAAAGATACATTTGAAACAGCTGATTGAAACTGGCCGATCTAAATGAATGAGAGAAAATCTCATTAGCCCCTGAACACACCACACAGTTTGTAACACTGGAACATCTTACATTTGCATTTACATTTATTCATTTAGCAGAGGATTTCATCCACAGAAATGTACACGGCCATTATGACAAGCAACCTCAAGCCGCAGATAACAAGGGGTTATGGTCCCCTAACAGCACCAAGATTCACGCAGTGCACTGAGGTCCCGGCACAGATCCCAGCATGATCTTCAGAGAGGCACCTAAACGGCTGGATTGTGTTATGAACCTGTTTTAGGGAACATACATTTCATTAGATTACATTACAGCAGACACTCTATTCCAGAGTATCTTCCAGCACAGCAAAACAGAAGTGTATCCAAGTCGAATGAGCAAAAGTGTCAGACCAGGCTAACAACGCTCCCAGACCAGTGAGCGCGAGCATGACGCTATTCCGGCTCTACTCATGCAAACTGACTAGACAAGGGAAGCCAAGTAAATAACACAGGGACACTGTGTGATGCTACAGAGAGCCTGAGGGCTTTGGACCTCCTGGACATTGGCACTTCTGTATGGCAAACCCTTCCTGTACCACCCCAGACAGAACAGATGCTTATCTGTCATGGAACTACAATTAAATGTCTCGCTCTCAACAGCTTCCTTCCCCTCTCCCTCCTGCCTCATACCGTGGGAAACGGCACAGAAACAGGACTATCATCAATCATTAACAGCACCTTCATTACCAAGAGCATCTCGAATTTCCATGTCAGAATTGTAAACTCTGTTTTTCTAAAAGGTGATAGAGCGTAGATCAATCCAATTGTTATGTTATCAAGTCATGTTACTATACAATACAAAATTAGTAGATTAGATTTGCCCCCAGACAGCGTGAGCTGGAGAGGTTGGGGCTGTTTAAAATCTGATAAATGTTGTTCACCTTTGCAAGATAGCCAGGAATTGGGCCAAACATTTTGTTGATATACGCACAGGAGACAATCACACAAGTAAATAAATCGGACCTATATTTTTCCATTTGCTTTTAATCGTTAGGCATTTTGGCTCAACCTCACTGTGTATGCTCACCTGAATCACAAACTCAAAAGGACACCTACGCGAGTGAACGCAGCCTGACATGTTTTCTACTACTTTCTCTTACTGTTGACAGATATACAATTTACATACATGCATTACAAGCAGATATTGCAATGGCAAAACCAGCGACGAAACAGTGAATTATTAAACTTTTTACTTGCATGACTACACATGCAATAAAATAAATAATCATGTCTCAATTATGAAGGCAAAAATTGCGATAACTTAAACATGTATATCATGTCACACCAAGGAAGCTTTTGAGATTTATTAATTATTATTCATAAACATCCTTGGTCACACTGTCAAACTGAAATTATTAATATTATGCAAAGAAAAGCTTGTTGCTTTTTTACACAGAACACGTAAAACAATTGCCACTTTAAAGCTGTACTGTATGGATTGGGATGAGCGTAAGCATGAGGCTCAGGCCCGAGATTTGAGGTGTTTGAGCGATCTGTCCGAATCACTCCCTCGCTGCTGGCTAACCAGAGACACAACCTCAGTACAGACTTCACAGCTCAGGACACACCACAACAGCCCTGCTGGACAGCCGAATACAGGAATTATCCAGAGATTCATATAGTGTCAAAAACCCAAAACAAAACCATGGAAAAAAACCTTTTTCATTTTTTTCTGTCAGGGTTATTTTAAATATATATTTATAAAATATATATGACATTAAAATTCAGTGTGTAAATCTAGACTTTGTTTAGAGTACACAGAAATTTTGAAAAAAATATTTTGAGAACCTCATGCACATCCAGGCGCTTACAGTATGCTGTAACAAAGTCATCACCAGAGTTGGGGTCAATGCCACTTCAGTTCACTCAAGTATGGAATGATTTGAAATCCAGTCCATGAATCGAAAATCTGTCATTATTTTCCAAGAGGATTTTTCAATTAACGAATCGAATTTCTGTTAATTTCCTGAATTTGGTGAATTGAAATGGAATTACATTACATTGCGTTATTGTCATTTAGCAGATGCTCTTATCCAGAGCGACTTACATAGGTTACAGTTTTTCCAGTGTTACCAATTCATACAGCTGGATATTTACTGAGGCAATTCTGGGTTAAGTACCTTGTCTAAGGGTACAGCAGCAGTGCCCCAGCAGACAATCAAACCAGCAATCTTTGGTTACCAGCTCTTACCACTATGAATTGACCCCAACTCTGGTCATTGTGATGTCATGTGTCGTTTGTGTAGTTTTCATTTGGAAGATGGGTCTTTTCTGTAAAACACTAAGATTACTTGATGTTGACTAACTGTCCTCCACCTCTCCTCTAATATTTGAATAACTGACACCTTGGTTGTGCTCTTGTAACCAGCCCCACTGACATCATGTCAAGACACCTCTGTTTGGAGAGGGTCTTGCTGATACCCTCACCCTGTTGCACTGTTGCTTGTATTCAGCACAAGATGTCTGATGGGCTATTGTCCTGTCAGTCACACACACGCCTCTGGGCAAAGGCGGGACAAGGTACAAACACTGTAAAGTAACTGTTGCAATTGGACGGAGGCTGAGAGCAGTCATCCTATCAGGGATAAGCAACACCTCTAGGTTGACTCATTATGATGTAATATCCCTGACTGAAATGGGGCCATTCATTCCAGACAGGGAAGTAAGTGTCCTATAGCGTAGTGCAGGTGAATGTAACCATTGAGCTTTGAAATCTATACTTCTACCTTACAAAAACAAACAAGTAGCTTTGGGGTGGTAGTGTGGCATGGTAGGGTAGATCACAGGACTCGTAACCTAAATGTTGGCAGTTCGATTCCCTGCTGGGCCACTACTACTGTACTGTACCCTTGGGCAAGGTGCTTAACCCACAATTGCCTCAGTAAATATCCACCTGTATAAATGGGAAACATGTAAAAAAATATATAAATATATATATAGCCTATATAAGTTGCTCTGGAAAAGAATGTCTGCTGAATGCTAATACTGGAATGTCATCAAAAAATACATTGAAATCAATATGAAAAAATATGATTATGCCATTCATTCTTGCCACAATAATGTTTGATTTTCGCACTTTGAATGTTTGACTTTAAGTTTGATACGTTAGAGTTGGCCTGGTCCTCTGGCCACTCCCAGTTATAGTGTAAACCACATTACTGAGGGCTGAAGGACTTTAAAGGCACAGCTCTTACGAAGAGTCAGAGGGATGAGTGTAGCACAGCCCTGATAACCCCCCCCAAAAGTACATGTTTGTGTGTGCAGTGATCCAGCATTTTTACCAAATGGACAAAAATAAAAAGTCTTGAGGGTTTGACAACAAGTGCTGGTGAAATGGGGCAAAATAGCTACTCAATTTTCAGCCAAGAAACCGGGGCCAAGGAACGCTTATACACTCACACATAAAAGCAAGCAAGGCGAATAAACACACACACACACGCAAACACAGGCACATGTGTTGCATGAGAGCGCACACATACGCACACATACACACACACACACACACACGTAGACAAAAAGACGTGCACACAAAACAACACACAGACACATACACATACACACCACACACACACTTCATCAAGAGTGAGCTGATAAGCAAGCACACACACACACACACACACACACAGCCCTGTCCAGGCAGTGGAAGGTGCGGAGAGGACACAGCTGTGGAGAATTACTGGGCCCATTGAAAAGGCTAAAAAAGACAGAGCGAGAGAGAGCGAAATGAAAATAATGCTCGCTACCTCTCTAAAAATACCCGGGGGCTGTAATTAGCGGTTCCGCGTTCAGCTGCTGCTGCTCCCTGGGCCCCACGCGGCCTCTAATTACACGGCAGGGCCCGACTGTGGGTGTTACCATGATGTGCCGGGCTCCACAGGGACAGTCTTACCCTCTCCCTGCTGTCCGTCTGCCCCTCCCCCGTCTAATTGCCCCTCCCCCAGACCGTGCTCCAATCAATGCCATGCGTCTTCCACACCCCCCGCCCACCGGCACCCCGACTTTTGGTCTCTGCGTCTACCCCCGCCATCTGGTTGCTTTCCTTGTAAATTCCTTCAAATGAACTCTCTTCCTCTACCACCCCTGAACCACTTCCTGTTCTCTCACCTCCCCCCACCCCCCGCCCCACACACACACACACACACACACACGTGCAGTGGAGCAGGAGAGGGACCTCTTGCAGCAGCGCCCCTACTGGAAGGAGTTCCGCTTCGACCTGACGCCCCTGCCCCAGGGCGAGACGGTCACTGCCGCCGAGTTCCGCATCTACAAGACCCTGAGCATCGGCCAGCGGGCCAACCGCACCCTGCACATCTCCGTCTACGAGATCCTGAGGGAGAACAGGCACAGGTACGGCCTCTTCCTCCTCCTCCTCCTCTTTCACCTCTCCCTCAGAGTCACCCAGCTCCCTCTGCCATGACCTCTATTTCTTCCCATGATTCCGTTTGGTCCTGCAATCTTGCTTCCTTCTCCCTCCCTTCCTCCTCTAGCATATCTGTCATTCTCACCACAGCCTGTCTCCTGGAGGGTCATCCAACCCCCTCACCCTCTGTAATACACACGTTTCTTCCCTTCCATCTTTCCCTGGTCCCTTACCCCCTTTTCTCTCCTCGAGTTTCCTTCCTTCCCCTTCTGCATCTCGTCATTTCCCCAATCTCTTTACGTCCGTATTGTTCTACCTCTAGCCTTCTCGAACTCTAACCCTAACTGGAAACCTAACCGCAGTTCTTCTCTCACCCTAACCTCTTTCTATCTTTAACCCTAACCCTAACCAGTATTCATCACTCATTTTTTAACTCTTTCACTTTAAACTATAGATATATAGGATTTCCCCCCTTTCCCGCCCCCTTTTTCTGCGATTTCTCTCCTGCCCTGAATCTAGCCCTATCCCCAAAACAAACCATAACTCTGACCCTAATCCCAGAGCAAAGTAACAGTCCTAATCCTGCTTTAACTCTAACCTTAACATTTTCTAACCTGCTCAGCTGGTCCATAATGAGCTCTCTCTCTCTCTCTCCTCTCTAGTATAATATGTACATACTATAGGATAGTACACAGATGATATAGGATATGGAGGATATAACACATGAAGATATTGTAAGGTGGTGCATTCAGACATTGTAGGATAGTACATTGAGATACTATAGGCTAATGCGTGCAGATATTGCAAGAGAGTACACACAGACACTTTAGGCTAGTGCACAGACATACTATGCAAGGAGATATTGTAGGACAATCCATTGAGATACCATAGGATAAGCATGGAGATATGTGAGCCCCACTGTGGTACAGATACTAACTACAGTACATTCCATAGGGAATTGTTTGCAGGTGGAATGTTGGAGTGTCAGTTGCTGATGTTGTGATGGTTCTCCTGTCCCCCCTCTCCCTCTCCCTCTCTCTCTCTCTCTCTGGGATGTGCTGGGATTGTGTCTGGGTTCTCCCTCCTTATTGCTCCCTTACCCCTGACCCCCGTAGGGAGCCTGAGCTGGTGCTACTGGACATGCAGTCAGTGCCGGCGGGACAGGAGGGCTGGCTGGCCTTCGACGTGACCTCGGCCAGCAACCGCTGGCTGCTGCACCCGCGTAGCAACCTGGGCATCCGGCTGTACGTGGAGACGGAGGAGGGTGAGCTGCCACCGGCCCCGTGAGCGGCGGAGAGGGAATAGTATTGAGATACTATAGACTAGTGCATTCCAGTACTGTAGGATGGTGTATGAACATATTATATTAGATTATAGTGCATTCAAATACTATAGGACAATACATTGAGATACTATAGGCTACTACATGCAGATATTGTAGGATAGTCCATGCAGAGGACTAGGCTAGTGCATGGGCATACTAAAGGATAGTGCATGGAGATGATGCATTCATACCATAAGACTGGAGATGTGCAGTCCCCACTGTGGTACAGACACTAACTACAGTGCGTTCCATGGAAACGGTTTGCAGTTGGAATGTCAGAGTGTCAGCTGCAGATGATGTGAAGTCACTCCCTTTCTCCTCCCCCCCTCAGACCGCTCGCTGTCGGCAGGCTGGGTGGGGCTGGTGGGTCGCCGCGGGCCTCGCTCCAAGCAGCCCTTCATGGTGACCTTCTTCCGCGCCAGCCAGGCCCCCTGCCGTCCACCACGCGCCGTCCGGCACAACAACCCCCGCAAGAAGAAGCCCAAATACGACCTGCCCCACCCCAACCGGCTGCCCGGCATATTCGGTGAGGGGGTTGGGGGGGTGAGGAGGTGTTTTGGGGGGAGATTCTGGAAGCTGGAGGGGAGGTATATATAACGGTGAAATAAGCGTTCATCTTCTCTCTCAGATAACAACCACGCCAACAGCGGCAGGCAAGCTTGCAAGAGGCATGAGCTCTACGTCAGTTTCGGGGACCTGGGCTGGAAGGTGAGCCCCTCGCCCTGTGGGTGCAGCGACCGAACTCAGTGACTCAGCTCATCCTGGTTTTGCTCAATTCAACCTACTGATAGTGTCTATCTGGGGTGAATGAACCAGAAAAACAGACATACAGAACATGTTTTTAAGTGCATGAACAAACAAGGTTTCACTGCCCTGCAAACAACAGCTCATAATGCTATTAATATTACTTCATTTGAACAGATTCGAATAAGCACAGACGCCACACAGCACCTTCGTATGTCAGCTGTACCAGTGCATCAGATGCATGAATTTACTAACTGCTACACATGTTTGTGTTGTTGGTACATTTCAAATGACACATTGATGAACGATGTCCCCAAAAGCTCCGAAACAACAGGAAAACATTACAGCGGCTGAACACTATATGACAGACCAAATCAACCCTTGGTGGACAAGATTTACAATGTAAGGCTGAGGTTAGGCAATCTGAAGCAATTTACAGAAGATCCAAAATGCTGCAGCCGCTGTAAATCACCAAACCTCCGTTTTACTGTGCCGGGGAGGGTGCAGCGCTGTCTGCTCGGCACTGGTAATTAAAGAGACATTCGCTGAATTACAGTGCGTGGGACTTGCACACTATTTTTGCACGTGGATAACCACTAACCCTCCGGTGTACCTGTGAGAGCACAAGTGCAGGAGCGCAGATCGTTCCATTCCTGACCGATTCAGGGAAGAAATATGCACATGAATGAATGTGCTCCGAATCACTGAATCACTGCTCTGAAATGAGTCACTTGTGTGATGAAAAAAAAAAAGTCAGTTACCCCACTGTAGGCTGGTCATGTTGATCACCGTTTTTACAACCGTCCTCAAAAAAATAAGCTAATTTTGCAGTTGTGGGACCGTAACTCATGGATGATTAAAGGTGTCTTTTGTAGAACAGAACATGCTCTCTCCTCTCCCCAGGACTGGGTGCTGGCTCCAGAGGGGTACTCTGCTTTCTACTGCGATGGGGAATGCTTGTATCCGCTGGGCTCCTGTATGAACGCCACCAACCACGCCATGATCCAGCTGGTGGTCAGTATGCTACACGGTGCCCCCTGCTGTCCACTTGCTGTCATTACAGTCAAAACAAATTCATCTTTACAGCATCGTGTCCTGATATTACAAACGTGGATTCAGGAATTTAAAAAAAAAGGACAGAAAGTGCTAGTGTTTGTAAGAGCAAGCTGTAGGAATCCCCAGAGACAGCAGTCTGACTCCCCAGAGGTATGCTTGTGTATGCTTTTAGGTGAGGAAAGACATTTCTTCGAAGTAGAACAGAGATCAAACAGAGATCAAAGAGATCTTTCAGGGACAAAATGTACCCAACACTATGCCTTGCACACAGACTGATTTACCTGGCCGTCACAGTAAACATGAGGCGTTCTCAGTATGTCACTGTCCAAACATGGTGTCTTTTGAAAACTGCTGAGGGCTGAGTTCTACAGGTGGAATGCTTTTCACACAGGTGCTGCTGGGAATTGTAGTCCAGGGCTGGTTAAGATTACAAGCTGTGCCCTAAGGGCTCCAACTTCCCATCACCCTCCACTGTCGTAACCTCCCCCCCGCCCCGCCCCCAGGTTCACCTGCTGAAGCCCGACGAGGTTCCGAAGGCCTGCTGCGCCCCCACCAAGCTCAGCCCCATCTCCGTGCTCTTCTACGACGACAACAACAACGTCATCCTCAAGAAGCAGCGCAACATGGTGGTGAAGACCTGCGGCTGCCTGTGACCCGGGCCGCGCCGCCGCGTCCGCACAGCGCAGCACAGCGCGGCGCGTTACCCAGCGACACCTCGGGCCACACTGCGGAGGACAGCGCAGCGCGTACACTGGGGTTATCTTTCACACCCATCACAAAGCTGAAACAACACAACCCAAAGAGAGGCCTGTCCACGGTTTAACAGGGAGCCCAGCAACCAGGCTTATTTCAGTCCTTTATTTGTATTTCATTCGTAACGGACACAGAGGAGATACAAATAAATCAGTAAAATGAGAACGCTGTTTGCCAGTCTCCCCATGTGACAAGGACAGCGCTGGCCTCCGACACGCCGAAACCTTGTTTATGATTGCTTAGCTGGGTCACATGAAACTGAGGTATTCAACCGAAGATCACCTGCCTAACATATAGCCAACGGTTCCCCAGCAACCTGGCTCCCTAACTATGGCCATGGACAATATCATTATAGCTATATAGAAACTATTCATAGCATCATGTGAGTAATCTCTGTCTGCTCTGTATGCATATTTATTGTATGACTGTAAACTTTATTTAAATAAATACCTGAAACAGATGGTGCATGTCTGGTCACTAACAACTACTGTCAGAAGTCTTTCGCATCTGCATACAACAGAAAAAAAAAACCGCAACCGCAAACAGCTTTGTATTAACTTTATTTTTCTTTAACTAGTACAAGTTAGTAGCCATGAAAAATCTCAAGGAATTTTTTTGATATGTACAGGAGGTCAAATACACAGGATTGAGTGTCCTTGACTGCCCCTTGTCCCTCCCACCCAACACCCCGTCTCCTTTCAGTAGAAAACCGAAACCAAACGGAATTAAAGAAGCCAGAGATTAGGAGCGCTTTCATGCTGCGACAAAAAAAAAAACAGAAGAAAAACCAAAACAAGAAAAAAAAAACCCATAACCAAGTGTTTTCGTCATTTTTTGCACACTGATTGGATCTTCTGAAGTGGTGCAGAAAAACACACCCCATGCCACTGTGAGGTCTGCAAGCAAATTTAAATTCAAATAAATCTAACTCTCGCCCTCAGCTCTAGCCAGCAGATTATCAGCAATAGCACCAGGTAGGGATCAAGCCATCACACTGCAGATACAGCTACTGTGTGTAAAACATTGCGGTAAGTCTTTTCATTACAAAAAAACAGACAGAAGTGATCGCCAGGACAGAAGCAAAGTCGGGGAGTTCCAGCGCTTCTAGCCAAAACGTGCCAGTACACGCAAGGACCTTTGTGTCTCCATATGGAAGTGTGTGGCGTGTGAACGGTCTTGGACATCACAGCGCGCACATGTGTGTGTTCTCTCAGAGTGATTAACTTCTTTTAGGCCCATGAAACAGGGGACTGGGTCTACTTCTGTGAATAAATTCACTGAAATGGAGGGGGAACGAAACAAAAAAAATAGGAAATTATGTGGACTCTGACAAAGGGGTAAAGGGAAAGTATCAGACACAATGACACTGCTGTCAAAGTTTCTGATTGACACCTTTCTAGAATTTACCAGGCAGTGACAAGCCAAATCACAAGGGCAGAAATAACACATCTAGCCCACAAACCAAGCTCTCACACTGACAGGGATATTAGACACATCGTAGAATGTTCTGGCTATGAAGAAAAGAGAGAG
The DNA here is from genome assembly GCF_013368585.1 of Megalops cyprinoides. Classification (NCBI taxonomy): domain Eukaryota; kingdom Metazoa; phylum Chordata; class Actinopteri; order Elopiformes; family Megalopidae; genus Megalops; species Megalops cyprinoides. The sequence continues at coordinate 4,833,544 of NC_050603.1, forward strand.
AGAAAGAGAGAGGGGGCCATGCCTAACATGACAGAGGGCCTGGCCTGGAGCTGGGCTGTAAGAACCTCCATCAAGCAGTGATGCTATTAGTACAGACATCCTGTCAAACGCCCCATTTCCAAGGGCAACCTGCTGGAGGAGGGGCCTTGCATTTGAACATACCAGGAAAGTCACTGTTAAAAAAATTACAAAGGAACACCACATTTCTATGACCAGACCTGTTGTTCTGTCAGCCAGCAGTGACCCGCAGAGGGTTAAGTCCCTCTCTCTCTCTTTCTCTCTCACACGCAACTACAACCACATTTCTGTAATCAACAGGAAGGTGGTGTATCGAGCTGGTATAACACAGTAAGAGTGAGGGGTGGGAGGACTGTGTGAGGACATGCAGGGGCGGGGCTGTGGACCCGAGGTCCATAACCACAGGGGAATGCTGATTGGCTAGGCCAGAGAAATAAAGTTAAAAAAAAAACAAAGTAAAAGGATACAGAATAGTGATACTGCTGCTCCTAACACACAGTCCTGCCCCACCCCCCTGCTTGCCTTCCCCGGGAATGATGCGCACCGCTGTGTCTGACCGTCCGTCCATCCATGTGTTCAGATCATGTGTCATACAAACCCCAGCCTGTGGATCAGAACATGTATGCACTGTACAGCAGGATCTGAAATACCCAATGATACACACAGAGCCATACAGCTACACCTTCACTTCATACAGCGTAGCACACAGGCCACAGACCTACAATAACCACACTTTCATTACATACAGAATAACACACAGACCTACAATAACCACACAACCACACTTTCATTACATACAGAACAACACACAGACCTACAATAACCACACAACCACACTTTCATTACATACAGAATAACACACAGACCACAGACCTACAATAACCACACTTTCATTACATACAGAATAACACACAGACCTACAATAACCACACAACCACACTTTCATTACATACAGAATAACACACAGACCACAGACCTACAATAACCACACTTTCATTACATACAGAATAACACACAGACCACAGACCTACAATGTTGCAGGCCACCGTATGAAAAGACAAGTGGCAGGGTGACAGTGTAGCATAGTGGTTAAGGGGCAGGACTCGTAACCGAAAGGGGGCACTGATGATGTACCCTTGGACAAGGTCCTTAACCCACAAATGCCTCGATAAATATCCAGCTGTATAAATGGATAAGATAAAAACTGTAACCTATGTAATTTGCTCTGGATAACTAAAAGCCAATAATGTAATGTAAGTAATGTAAATAAACTTCAGTAATGCAGGCTACTCTGTTAAACACACAAGGTCAGATGACTAATCACTGGTAACCTGGTCTTACCCCGTGTGTCTTTCAGTCTGTCCGTGAGTGATGGTCCGCTTAGGCCTGAACGTCAGCCAGCTCGGGGGGGAGGGGGGACTTCGGGTGCTTGCTCTCAAAGTGCTGTTTGAAGGTCTTGGGGTCTGGCATCTGAGTCTACAGAAACACAGTGCAGTCAGATCAAAGAGCTCAGTCAGTACAGAGAAGTCACAGAGCACACACACACACACACACACACACACACACAGCGTGAGTACAGGGTACAGAGGACCCTCACACATGAGTGTACATGTGGCAGAGCTGAAGTTAATAGCTCGTTTGAGTCCAGCATAAAAGCCTTGGTAGCGGGTAGCAGGTAGCCAAGCGGTTGCAGCGGCTACATCACTCCCCGAGACCTGGTTATGTAGCGTTGTTGCCGACAGGCTAAGGGCAATTTGCCTTTAGCTCAACTGGCAACGATGCTGGCTGTTAGGGGTTGGCAGCAAGCAGTGAGAACCTCGGTTCGAAACTCGCTTGCTCGCTGACCCACATAACATCGAATTAAACACAACTTAAGGTCCCACCCATTACATACACACACCCACACATTACAGAAGATGTGTGAGCACAAACACACTCTTAATACAGAGGATGTGTGTGCTGGCACACGCACACACATATACATTCAGCATGTGCACCGCTGTGGGGCAGCAGTGTGGCACAGTGGTTAAGGAGCAGGGCTTGCAACCAAAAGGTTGCCGGTTCAATTCCCCACAGGGGCACTGCTGCTGTACCCCTGGACAAGGTACTTAAGACACAAATGCCCCAGTAAATATCCAGCTGTATAAATGAATAACATAGTAAAAACTGTAAAGTATGTAAACCTAAGAGTATCTGCTAAATGCCAATGATGACGATGAGTACAAGGTTACTGCGCGCGCACACACACACAGTACAGAGGATGTATACACACAGATCCCACCCGATACATACACACACCCACACAGTACAGAAGATATGTGAGCACAGACACACTCTTAATACAGAGGATGTGTGCGGTGTGTGCTGCAGAGTGGCTAAGGAGCAGGACTTGTAACCAAAAGGTTGCCGGTTAGATTCCCCACAGGGGCACTGCTGCTGTACCCCTGGACAAGGTACTTAAGCCACAATTGCCTCAGTAAATATCCAGCTGTATAAATGAATAACATTGTAAAAACTGTAACCTATGTAAACCTAAGAGTATCTGCTAAATGCCAATGATGATGAGTACAAGGTGCACACGCACACACACACACAGAGTACAGAGGATGTATACACACAGGAGTTGGAACACACAAACACACGCAGGAAGCCAGGCGGACTCACCCGGCAGACGGGGCAGGTGTAGACCAGCGCCGCTTTGGCTGCAGTCTTCTGGTCGGCCCCCTGCTGCTTCTTCTTCTCCGCCGCCTTCTTGGCGTTCTTCTGCTGGGACTGGATCTTCTGCTGCCCGCGAGCCATGGCCTCCTGGAACAGAGTGTACTGCTCACAACACCGCCCACCACGCAAGAGCTCATAAATGCTGGGGGAAACCAAAAGACACTGCCTGTAGCTAGCTGGCGTCGAATGTTACGACCACCACACCAAACAAATTCCGCAAACAAACGCTGTTAACTACTTTAACTGACACCGATGTCGACCGCTTTGTTGAACCAGCTTGTTAGCTAGCTACCTATCCAAGTACAGGTATGTTAATGCTAAATACGTTACAAACGTGGTTGCCACTTTCTGCCGTGTGACTAGCTATCTTCCTAGCACACCGACAAGGCATGAGCAGGTTACGTCGAACAGTTAGCTAACTGAGCTAACATTTCACAGTTAGTTAACCATGCTTATATGGCTAACAGTTAGCTAACCAAGAGGAATATTCGGAAGCTGCTGCGGTAGCTAACATTAGCAAGCTAATCCGTTTAATTTATCGCCGCTAACGTTAACAAACAGCCAAAAGAAACTACACCGACGAAAACAGCCGAGCAACGTTTAAGATCTTTACATTTCTGGCGATATTATTAACTAATCTTCTACCTATAAAACAGGATGGGACGTGGGGCCTAGTTAGCTACACGCCAACACTGGAGAACACAGCACAATATGGCCAGCTTTGTCCTACCATCATCTCTCTAGCTATCAAACAGCTGCTTATTCTGAACCAAACAAACTCACAGAAGCCAGCTAGCAAACTACATCTGCCACAATAAACATAACTTATGTGTGTAATTACTGAATAACCGCCGAACGGACACATTAAACGATTGAAATTATTATATTTTCGGTGTACCATACCTCAGCGTTCCTCTTTCTCGCCCTCACTCTCCTCCTTACTTCCGGTTAATACAGAGGGAGCTTCAGACAGAGGAAGAGAAGATGGTTTGCGAACGCTCGCTAGCGCCTCTAACGACGTGGAGGACGAAGTGCGAATACAATGTTTCACGTACTCGCATAACTACCTAATGTGAGAAACCACTGACATCACAAAGAATGTAAATATTATAATATATATATTATTATATATATTGTTCCTATAGAACAATAGGAAAACGTAGAAATATATAAGTTATAAGAAAATGACTTTAAAATTATAAGCTTGAAAACCATTTTCTTTAAAGAAGTCATTTGTACGTTCATCACACAATAGCAGAAAGTGATGCTCTTGCATTTTTTTTCTATTAAAACACAACGGTGTGAAGTGGTGTGGGTGTAGATAAGACGTGAAGCTTCAACTTCAAGGGCTCTTTCGAATGACACCCGTATTTGTTACTTTGCTGCTGATACCAGCACGTAACGGTCTATCATGATTCGTACACGAGATGGCGACAGTTAGCTGTTTTTGCACTTTTTTCTTCTCAACATCAGCGTTGTGCAATGTGATTATGTGTACACGGGGTTCTGAATCGGAGGGGCGAGCCTCTCGCCCCCTCAGAACCACTCTACAGCTGCAAGAATTATTGTTCAGTTCAAACCAAGCAGGCCCCAATGGGCCAGAGCACATGTTTGTCTATGAACACCATGTCCACTGTCTTGATCTGCTCAGTGAAGTCCTACTAAAGCTTCAGTCTCAAGAGGTGTCGTCGCAGTTTCAACGTTCAACATTTTACTCCTAACTCACAATAAAACGACATCTTCGTGTATTAGCATGCTGATTTTAGACAGATAAGTCATACAATATCAAACGACATCAGTGAATAGGAGACAATACTTTCCCTTGTCCAACTCATTACCTTTTATGGCAATAATACGGCGTTTATTTGTGTGCGATCCCACGCAACTTAAATGCGATCCATTTATGCACCTGTTTATTTACAAAAGCTATTCCGTTTTAGGACCTTCCTGACGGGTACCGCAGCAGTGACCCAGCTTGAACCAGCGAGTCACTGCTCACAAACTAAGTTTCCAGAACATTACCCCACATTGCGAAAGATCCTATGAAAACTACTACAGTCAGAATCTGCCTTTAGGGTATAGAAATGTATGAACTCACACATGCGTGCACGACACACCGTATTTCAGCATGGTTCCTTTTTAAGTGTGACCACAATTGCGTAATATGTGTTTACTCAGCGCTGTGTTATTCTTGGGAAATCCAGAAAATCGCTGGGAATAAAGACTTTAGAATCTACCGCACGGTTTCGCGTAGGGGATCAGTCTTCAGTTATTTCTTCATAACAACAAATAAAAGCCCCAGGTAACTCAGAGGCTGGGATACTGCACGTAGAAAAAATCTCCTACTCTGAGGAGCTTACCTGGGTATGAAACAAGATTATATAAAATTAGTATCTAGTGTCTAACTCAATAAACAACAGGGGTCTATGAGATTATAGGCGTAAGGTATGTATGAGACCACTCTGCGCTTATAGCAAACACAATGCCCTCTCACCACTGACCGCAGGTGCGCGGACAGGTTGCCACAGGTTGCCACACGTGGCCAGCTCCTCCCTGCTTCAGTGTCCGCCTCGCGTAAGATTGTCCCCTCTCTCTCTCTCGCTCTTCTTAGAAAGTCTAGGACAGAGATTAACTAAGATTAAAAAAAATGCTCTGGAATAACATCTTTCATTGTTATGCTAAATGGAACGGCACAAGACTCTCCCCTAACGCTATTGTGTAAGCCGTCTGAAAACAAAAAACACATCAAGGGCTGGTTAATAAGCGGAGTAAATCTTTCACGAGATCCCCCCGGGCCGGGGGTTTTTGGCGCGTGCTCCGCACCTCCAGCCCAAAACGAGAATGGCAGATGTGACCGCCGTGGGTGTGCGTCCCGAGTCCCCCCGTTTCTCAGGACAGAGTTGTTTATGAGAGAGGGCTTCCCCGGCTTCGGTCCAGTGGAAACCCGTTTTCCTCCCTTCGGGGGGGGCACTGCGAACATCGACCTGGGAAACCGGGGGGCATTTAACGGCCAGGAAGACAATGCGCGGAGAACAGCGTGACCCGTTGCGGGTGTGGAATTCTTGCGCAGGCAGGGCGCGGCGGGAACCGTTTGTTCGCATGCCTCAGGCCTGTAATCACCGCTTCCGCTGCTGCAGAGCGGAGGCGACGGCAGCGCTTAACGCGTGACACGGTGGCGCTCCTGCTATTTCTGCAGCCTCGGACGATGCGAGAAATGTAAATATTTAGTCACTCATTACATCTCCCCATTCAAGTTTACATACAGGGTTCCTCGGGCTTTAACAGCGCAAGCAGCTCAGCGCAGAACCATTGCACAACTGAATATGTGCTACAGTTAATTCCGCTCAACAAGCTGACCTTGTTCACATCCAGTGTGCTTGACTGTCCACAGTACAGGCCAGGTTGGTTGCGACCCTGTTCCTTTTTGCCCCATTTCTCATTCTCGTCTCAAGAGCAGGTTCTCTATTCACACGATTAGTTAGGCCTACATTAAGTGTGCGTTATGCGTCACTGTGTGTGCTATATGTGGCTGGGCGGGGGACTGCAGCAATGGTGTAAGAAGTGTTTACCGCGGACCTGTTGGCAATCCTGGCCTTTCCCTTGGCTGTTCCTCATATTTTTGAATTTGCTCTAATGATAAACAATGAGAGGGACTTCTTGGAGATGCTGTTTTGAGTGTGTTGGGGGGGGGGGGGGCATTGTTTTATTTTCCAGACTGAAAGCCAGAATAAACTCTAGATTCATACACATTGTTCACACACACACACACACACACACACACACACGCACATGCACGTATGCACTCACACACACACACACACACACACACACACACACACACACACACACACGCTCTCTGTCTCACAAGCACACACAAAGCGCAGACTGTTTGAACTCATCAGAACAGACACATTCTTGAATGAGTCATTTCCTGCTTTTTGATACGGCGACAGTCTGCGGGATTTCTTACCTGTTTACCTTACTCTATGGCTCACAGATCAAGGCAGAATTTGCTTTCAGTGCTTAAACAATACAGCGAATGCCACAAGCGTACATCAGAACTGTGCCACGTTACAGTGAGAACAGTAACCACCAATAACTCAGTTTATGGGAAGTGCATCAGAGCATTCCATGTGCTACAGTGTGACTCAACTTAAATTGTATTTATTTTGTGCTAAGGTTGTGCTCCCAGCTCTCTGTCCCACTGCCTGTTTGGAGAAGGTCACAAACTCCCAGTTCCCTGTGTTTATGTGCCTTTATGTGTTTGGGCTTAAGTGTCTCAGATGGGAATTGTATTGTAAACAGAACATCTCTTACTTAAGGGCACTGTTCGGAAGGACACTTTTCCCGTTTCTGTAAGGTTCATGCATTCCTCTGCTGTTGCCGGTGGTATAGGATACATGCAGTGTGTTTGAAATTCTACACCTACACCTGCACCCAATACACAACAAAAGAGTTTTAGTGCAGCACTCAATCGGCCAACTGTGCGACACATCCCCAGATCAAAAAGGAAAGATCTGCTGCCGGAGAACATGGCACCCTAACACAGATGCTCTCACATCTGCGTGTGCACATTCTTAGGTAGAGATAATCAAGTACATGCACACACACACATGGTATCACACACATGCTCACACGGACACACATGCTCAGATACACACACACACACACACGGACACACACACACTGAAAAGTACACACATACATGCTCAGATACACACGTACAAAGAAAGTAACACACACACACACACACACGCTCATATTGAAACATACACACAACAACACTCAGATACACAGAATGTAAAGTAACACACGCACACGCACACACACACACACACATATACACAAGTACAGAGATGGAACACTAACACACACAGACTATCCCTTATACATACATACACACACACACACACGCACACACACACACACACACTCACACATACACACACACGCACGCACACACACACTCACACACACACACACACACACGCTCACACGCTCACACACGCATGCTGTCTCCTTGCTGTTGCCGCAGGGCAGGCAGACTGGGGTATTAGTCTCGATAGTGAAATACAGAGCTGACACAGCATTGTCCTGTCTGCTGTACAAACTGCCCCCCCCCCCCATCCCAACAAAAGCCTGCACAGCGGCCCCCACATTGAGCACGCCCTGCTGCACCTCATACCCCCCCCCCCCACACACACACACACCAATCCCTTACATTATTCCCAGCGTAGTGCGCGGGGGGGTCATCAGGGTGCCGAATAGACCATGTCGACCCTTAACGGCCCTTTCTGAGACTCACACATGTGACTGTTACGCCTCTCACCCACGTATGGGCCATGTGAGATGCCATGTCTTATTTACCCTTTTCAGCCCATTGTTTCAGCAGCTCACGCCTGCCATTCGTCCATGTGACAGCGTTTCTGGCCCTGGTACTCACGCAGTACACATACGGCAAAAAAGGCCTTGTACATCGCCCGGCGGGTCACTCTGCGTCAGCTGTGGTTCAGTAAGCTTCAGTTAAAGGTCTTTCGGAATGCCCCATTTTGAAAGATTCCTCAGAATCTTTGATTCCATGCAATCATAGATTCAGCAGTTCCGGAACTCTGTCATTTTTGAGTCACTGGGAAACAGGAAGTTTCCTGATCCCACAGGAAATTGAAACTCAACAAGGATTTCTTTTGATGACTTTCATGTATGAGTATGTTGTACCATATTCTCGAATGTGAGTTTTCGGAGAATTGTGTATTGTGGCTACCCTGCAAAATGCCTCCATAAAACGCAACCAATTTGCATCTTCAAACCAGATGGTGGATGATCTGCTTGCAGACAGGTGAAGGGAGAAAAATGAATTAACATGTGTCAGATTAACACAGGTCTGGCAGTTTTTTCAGGACAGTTGGAACAGGTTGTCTCTTGGGGTTCCTTCCAGTACGGCTGGAGTAGACCGGCTCTTGCGGTTTCTTTCATTAAAGCTAGAACAGGTAGTCTCTTGGGGGTTCTTTCAGGATAGTTGGGACAGGTTGTCCCTTGGGGGTTCTTTCAGGGCAGTTGGAACAGGTTTTCTCTTGTGGGTCCTTTCAGGGCAGTTGGAACAGGTTTTCTCTTCTGGGTTCTTCCAGGACAGTTCTAACAGGTTGTTTGTCTTTTGCCCTCTCTTTCAGGATATCTCAAACAGGTTGTCTCTTGCGGGTTCTTTCAGGACAGTTGGAATGGGTTGTCTCTTGCGGGTTCTTTCAGGACAGGTGGAACAGGTTGTCTCTTGTCACTTTTTGTAGTAGGAAGGCATGACTGGAATTTTGTCTTTCACATAGGTGTACTTCAGACATCCACACTGTTGCCACCAATAACATTGCAAAGGCAGTAACTCCTCCGTTTCATTCATTCATCTGAGTGTTCCTTTCCAGGCCACTGCTGTTATAATAAAAAAAAAATGACTTCAGTCCCTTGCGTCAGTTTTAGTGTGAAAGCCACGTGCTAATGGCCTCTTAGATGGATTGATGTGGATTCCTCAGAATCATCTTGTTTCTGAACAAATGACAATTTGACTACACAGTCCTTTGCATTGAATCCTTTGTTTCTTTCCTGGTTTTAGTGCAAGCAGTTTGTTTTGTAGCCTATATGCACTGGCTTAACTTGCTCATTTTTAATTCATCATAGACTATTTTGTTTTGTGTAGACTCTGAGCTGCAGTGACACGTAAGATACAAGATAGGTAATGTGTATTGGTAATGAGCTTGTATTTACCCATGTAATACCCTTGTGCTATTAACAGAGGCAGAGAACTGCTGGTTTGAAAGTTTTTATTGTGACACATGGAAGAACATAACCGTGGTTTCGTATTCAGTGTACATAGTACGATAGTCAGAGAAGAGTGATACACATGGTATGAAAGAGGAGCACACAGGTCTTCCGAGTCTTAAATTAACATCGGAACATCACCAGATACGATGCTTTGCAAGGGCTTAACTGCGAAACCTCACCCAAATCCACCCAACTGAAGCTTTGATGGTGCGTTTTAGATGCTTTTTTTTTTTTGAAGTCCGAGGAGAGCTGCGTCACTCGGCCAATTAAAATGAGCAGAGTCTTTATCGTCATAGCAACTCATACCTCTCTTACTCCTATGGCCCCAGGGTGTCCTCCATCTCAAATCAGCCTGATTCTGATTCCCCCAAGACACGCCGTGTATGCTGGCTATGAATCCACCTGAGCGTTTAATTAGTTTGAATCCATTGTTAACTACATTTTAACTACATTTAATTCAAAGGAGTTGTTCCAAAAACCAGCATACAGGGCGTGTTCCCTCAACGAGGGCTGGGAAACGCTTTCCCAACTACCTAGCTGTCTCCTGCCATCTCCTGCCATCCTGAATTGCCTACACAGGGCGGGCAGCAGTGAACCCATGGAATTACAGGCGGTAATTCAAAGAGGTTCCAGACAGATCGTGCTCTCTGACAGCACAAGAGAGACCACGTTCTCCCAGGTTCTCTCAAGTTCAACCACCAATTTCCTCCGCATGACTCGGATCCAGTCGTTTGCTAAGCCCTATCTATTGATCCAAGGCTGTCTCATTCTTGGTTTGTCCATACAAGGCAACAAGTGTCTGGATGACTAGATGAGAAATTGGATCCACCAGCTTACCTGGTGTTAAAACCAATGATCTCATGGGGTTTTTGGAGGGGACCCAAGCTCAACACAGTTGGTGATTTACCGCCGGCTTGGACTGAATTTGCATCAGTGAGCACTACAGTTAAGCCTTTTTAGCACTGATTGTAGCTTATAATGGTCATAACACTTTACAAAATAAATAATATCTGGCACCCCCCGCCCCCATTTTTCCCTTTCAAAATATTGTCATGGAAGTTCCAAGGATAAGATGAGGGGAATCCCGCTCTATCCATGTTTGTTGCCTGTAACTTAAACAGAGCACACATTGGTACCATGAATGAATCTCTCATACTAAAACTGATTACTGTTAGGGCTGTGCGCTGCTCTATCTCAGATTCAAATTCCTGTTGTGATGTTTTATCCTTTCAAATGTGCCAAATGTTTAGGATCACAACATGTCAGTGTGTGATTAACTTGCGCCCTTGAGATACAGGGAATCAGAGAGGACAAACAGAGCTACGTCAGACTGTGGACACGCCAACGATGTGCCGCCTATTGCCACTTCAAAACCCATCCCTCATCTAAGTGACGTTCAGCTGAATGAAAGAGTCATGTGACCACAGATTACAGGCAGTGTTTATTGTTCATGTGAGTGACACCACACAAAAAAACGATGACATCATTATGTCCGGAGGGTGAAATGGCCAGGTAAGGTGTTGGATTGACGTGTTTCTTCACCCTCCCCGCCCCCTCAAAAACGCGAACAGCTGCGCTTCTGCCCAATGGGTCGCGTGACCCCAGCGTCTCGTTTCCCCTCCGCCTCCTCTGCCCCGTCACGGCTCATTTACCCACAGCGCACTGCACCCCACCGCGCCCGACGGCCGCTTTGATCGGCCCCTGTCTCTCCACTCCTCACTCCGCTTAAACGGAAAATACGTTAAACTGAGAGGATGAGGAGTGAGATCTGTTTGCCTCCCTGCCTCGCCCCCGGCAACGAGGCCTTAGCCATTCTGGCCGGCGCCGATTCCGGAAGCCAGTGAGACAGTGAGCACTGATGGGGCTGTTCATTCATTACAGAGCGGAGGGCACCTGACACCATCTGCTCAACCGTAGCTGGTATGCAATGTTTTCAAAATGTTGCTGCGATGTTGTGGCAATATTGTGTCACTGAAATGCTAGGAGAACGTGTAAGGTGGGAAACCGGATCATAAGGAGCACCTGAACCTGTATCTAGAGATAACTCCAGTCACTGAGAACTGAACTGTATGAAGTAAGGGTTTAGCGGGATTTTTTTGGGGGGGAGGTGGGGCCTACTTTGGAACAGTAAGAAAGTGAAAACTCATCATCTGAAATGTAAGCAGGGCATGTCTTTACTGGTGTTTAAGAAACATCTCTGAAAAGTCAAATCGATACATGTAGACATGAATGCACCTCTCTCTCTTATCTCCAGTCAACCTCCAAGCCCCGCTGGATCACACTGATTCGTAACTGCAGTTGAATATCGGGCAGCCCCATTCCTGAAGCCACACAACAATCCCATGATATCTTCTTGTTTGTGAAGCGATCAATCAGTACATTTCTGAGACATACGGAACCTCAGAAGAGACAGCTGGTCAGCTGTCGCAGAGGTGACCTGAATGGCACACCGTGAGGAATGGGTTGAATTTTAACCACCGGTACACCTACAGCGAGACAGCACTGAGCAGACTTTGGCATAGACCCCCCCCCCCCCCCCCCCCCCCCCATGTCATCCCACCTCCCTCCCCTTGAGCCCTGAAACTTTGATTTCTTCTCTTTGTGAGAATGTAAGCACCTTCAAAGCCGTTGAGCAGGAAGGAGAGGTGAGGAGGACGATATATTTGCTCATCGAGGGAAACTCTGAGTCTCTTACAGCAGTCAATCAATTAATAGCAATAACAACAACAACAACAACAACAATAATAATAATAACAATAATATCAGTCTAAAATTATAATCTCAACATAGAATACAGAATAAAATAGATTAAGACTATAATACAAGAATGGTCGACCCTTGACCAGGAGCGGTCGAATCCAACGCTTTGACAGACCTCATCTCATCAATCGACGAATGTCAACAGACACCCAAAAGAAAGGAGAACTGGTTAATAAATGGAAAATATCTATATCATCTTGCTTTTCCCCACTTTCGTTACATTTCTGTGTTCAGTTAACTCCTTGATATCACTCCTCTCTGTCTGCAGGGGAATTGCGTTATGAACAAAGCTTACGAATTCTTCTCATACAGCACACTAAAAGCACTGAAATCCCAGACGATATAACTCTTATAACTCATCTGTCTCCATCGCTCAAAATATTTTTTCTTTTTTTGTTGGAAGGGGACTGTGGGGGAGGGGTATAAAATGAACTGGATTGGAGTTCTCTAGGATCTGGGCTTTGAAACTCTTCACCTGCCACAAGTTATTCAACAGAAACATCTCAAACACTTTTGTTGTGTGTTTACATATATTAAGGAGGATTTCCAGTGAGGGATCACCCAATAGGATGCAACGCAATAAAAAAGTCTCTCAAATGTTAATACAGACTCTCAGCCTGTTGTTTTTTTATGTGTTTTGGCCATTTTGGCTGAAGGTGGCCCATTTGTGGTGCATTGTAGGAAATAATGAGGTTGTTCTGATTCATGGATGTCCACACGGTATTTTGATATGTTACATTATAAAGGCATAATAAAAGGCATTAGTAGTCAAACACAGCACTGTTCTAACCTTTGGTAAACCCCAATCAGCAGAGGGGAATCTTTCTTAGAATATGGAATTTCATGCCTGACACGTGGACTACCACGTTCATAGAATGTAAAGCAGTATTTTTTTTAACCTTTGGCCCTGACTGAAGAGATCACCAGCGCCCTCCCCCCCCCAGTCTATGGTTCACGCTACTCTGGGAATGTGAGGAGTTATGCGTTGGGCCTGTATCAGAGGGAGTCTCTGACAGGCCGATAATGTGACAGACAGGGACAGGAAGTCAGCCTGTTAAAGACAGGAAGAGAGTGAGTGTTAGCTCCTTGAGTGATAAAACCGGGAGTGTAGAATGAGTGGAGTGTTAGTTCCTCTCTCGCAACCCGAGCGAACAACGGAGAGGCACTGGCTACCCTCTGTGTCTGTCCCTGCTGGTTTCTTAAAGCCAGCCTGTCCGCTGGGAGTCCTTCGCTGAAAACACAAAGCAAAAAAAAAAAAAAGAAAAGAAAAGGATAGTTATAAAAAGGAAAGAAAAAAAAAATCTTGAAGAAAGAGATCCATTTATCTTGTCGGCCCAAATAAAGAAAAAAAAAAACTGAGATTAGCTAAAGATTTGTCCTTTCGGTGTCCAGGGAGCAGGAAACTCACAAAAATAAAAACATTTATAGCAGACCAGTGCTGTGGGAGCCAGTGAGGTGTGATCTTTGGAAGTGAGACCTGAGGTGTTTGCTGTTGTGTCCTGAAGCCAGCCGGGTGGGGCGGGGGCTGAAGGCAACCCCAGCGCCTGGCCGAGTTTTGGCGTCTTAAAGCGGAGGTTTGCTGTGTGCGTGGATCCCTTAGATGCAGGAGGCGGGCTGGGCTGGAAGTGGGCCGAGGCCACGCCTCTACTGGCGCTGGCGGCGGTAACGCTGGTGTCGCTGCTGCTGCTGCTGGTGGTGGTGGGGGTGGTGGTTGTGCATGTCCTCCATGGTGACGCGACCCCACACGCCGATGACGAAGGCCTCGATCTCGCACTCGTTCTCCCCGCGGGCGATGCGGAAGTAGCCGTTCTCTCCCCAGTTCTTTCCCCAGGAATTGGCCGCGATCTGGCGGGGGGGGCGCGGAAAGAAGGACACAAAGAGCCACTCAGAAATAGATACAGTCTAATTATATCAGCTCCCTTCAGAATGTTTGACTCAAACCAGACCCTTTATTTCAAACATAAATGCCTTACATTGGATACTGTGCAGATGTGAAAGTAAGGTTCTGCAGGTTGCTTTGGACAAGTACTAGTACTACTAGTACTACTGCAACTGCTGCCATTTCTAGTGTTACTACTACTACTTATAATAATAATAATAAAAATAATAATAATAATAATAATAATAATAATATGTCTTCATGTGATTTATATTGAGTGCATGTGTACACTGATTTTAACCATTATGTTGGAAAGGAATCAACATGAATAAAATAAAGAGCAATGCACCAAGTTATTTCTGATATTCATTATATTACAATTGTAACATGCATGTAATATTGGGCTTTAATGAAGTAACACCTCTAAGAGAACAGTTATTTTCTGAAAGGAATTAATCGATCAAAGACCCTTACCCAGTATTTCCGTACTTGCCCGGTATAGTCTCTCTCCTCTCCCCACCTACAATACAAACACAACAGAAGCATTTGAACACCTCACTCGGGTTAAAAAAAAATGCAGTCCAGTTCCATGATAGTCGCACGACAGCAATGTCACTCTGTAACTGTCTGACACCTTAAGTTACGTTGGGCTGTGCTGGGTTGTGCTTGGCTGGTAGTGGTGTTGAGGGGCCAGTAGGGGGCAGTAATCCATCTGGCTGAAGAGGACCGATATCCCAGTGCAATGATGGGGACACTGTGCTATAGTGGATGCTGTCTTGGTGTTGAATCAAGGTTGTGACTCACTCTGGCAAACAGCAGGGGGATCTCCAGTGTGTTGGCATAATTCCTAGCTGGTTATTTCAGACAGGATGTGTAATCATGACCAGATTAATTACATCAGATAAATCCCTCCCTCTTCATCTCAGCTCATGTATAATGAGAGTTTTTTTGGGGAAAAAAATTGGGTACTGCATATTGCTGGTGGTTGAGTTCAGCACCACCCTCTTCACTGTAAAGTGTTGGAATCCTTTGAAGGACGCTATACAAATGTAATACGTTATTACAATAGGTAGTGCCGTCTTCCACACATCCTGTTTCACCACAAGGTGAAATTCATTCCTTCTAATGTGATCAATTTCCGTCTTGTTGCCCTGTGATTTCTATCCCACCAGGGTTAGCATCACAAACTAACCCACTGACCTGCGATAAAATCACATGCACTGTGCACTGCAGGCATTGAAACTCAGCGTGACAAGTACACCACCATAAACAAGCAACCACAGGTGAACTTGACAGGTTTGGGAGAACTCTGGCGTGATAATTGAGCTACGCGATTGTCTTCCATGTTCATATGTAAACCAGGGGTGGGTATGCCTGTGAAGTTTCGGTTTTCTTTTCCCTAACTAAACCGTTTAATAGTGGAAGAAGATTATTAGGTTAAACTAAGATTGTTTGGTTAGATTAATGCAGATGAGTATAGGTGTTTCTCAAAATAGTCTCCATTTTTCCTTTGATGTCTAAAATTAGCAGGATGGTTGAGGGCTGAGGAAGAGGCATGTCTGCTCCCAGCGTCAACAATATGTACGTAGGTATTATTTTTGAAGCAAGGGACCATTGAAGTGTCCAACAAACAACAACGCAGTTTCCATCACATGCTTTTGGAAGATGTTTTCCACGGGATTCCTCTGCCAGCACGGGCATGATTCCCAGAAGACTGTCTGTACCTGAAAGCAGTTTTGGACGCGAGTGATGTGAAGCTGGAGGAGGGGGCTAGGGCGGAGGGATGGGGGGGTGCGGAGGAAGAGGACCACTTCCTGGAACAAAGTGCCATCCATCTCTCAAAGCGCATCCTGAAAACAAGGCTGTGTTTTTTAAGCGGGCAGCCGTGGAGACGGCCTGCGCGAACGGGCCCTCTGCCATTTCCTCCTCTCCGGGCAGAGAGGAAGGAGGCGGATGGTCTGGAAGCAGCCGACGCCCTGGTCTCTGCCGTCTCACGACAGGCAGAGAGAGACGGACAGACAGAAACCCCCCTTCCATCCCACTGCATACCTCAGCCTCAGTCCTGGCTGCTGCCCCAAATCTCCCAGCATTCTCCAGTCCTGGACACCTCTATCTCCATCCTGTTTACAGACCTGAGAGCTCATGGCAGTGATGCTCTCTGAAAGTCACTACTGACTGTGTGCTTGTATGTGTGTGTGTGTGTGTGTGTATGAGAACCTAAAACTGGCAATCTACCCGGGAGTAATTCCTGCAGTAAATACCAACAAAATGCTGGAACCTCTCCAATGTCCCCTACCCCTTCAGCCATTTTTATTTGGTCCTTTTTCCACTAGGAATGAGGTCTCAATGGACTCTGAATCAACAAAAAAAAATGCAGCCATTCAAATAAATGTACCTAAGCCAAAGAGCAGGGTGGGTAGTGAGAGGTGGTTCAAAGGAGCTTTGCTCTCCTGGGCTGTGTACTCAGCAGAGCCCGCTTCAGAGAGGGATCACCGCAGCAGCCTTATCTCACTCTGTAGGAGGCTGGACACCCCGGACAATGACAGAAATACCACTGCTCCCCAAAAAACATCCCCCGTGATCAGCCTTGTGTTTGATTCGCCTCTCTCTGGGACATTTGGGCCCAGGCGCACAGACAATGGCACTTCCAGCAGAGTGGACACCAATGCGCTTTCTACAAACTTTCCCAGGCTCTTGGCTTAATGGGGAGCGGTGTGGCAGGATTTTGTCTGTTCAAACACGGACGTCGCGCACCCCCCAGCCCCCAAAATCCATACCCCCGTTGCCCTTCGTACCCTCCGACAGCGGAGCCAGCCAGCAACAGAAGCACAGAGTCAGCAGGAGGCAGCCAAACACTCTATCTGCCGTCATCACACACAGACATATACACACACACACAGACACACAGACACAAACACACACACACACACACACACACACACACACACACACACAGACACACAGACACACAGACACACAGACACAGACACACACACACACACAGGCACACACACAGGCACACACACACACAGACACACACACACACACACACACACACACACACACACACACACACACACACACACACACACACACACACACAGGCACACACACACACACACACACACACGCACATATATGCACACAGACACGCACATATACACACAGACACACTTACACATGCACAGACACGCACACAGACACGCACATATACACACAGACACACTTACACATGCACATGCACGCATACAGACACACTTACACATGCACATGCACGCACACAGACACACACACACACATAAACACACACACACGCACACAAAGCTATCAGCGTGGCCAGGAAAGGGATTCTGCATGCTCTGTTTCTCTTGATCAATAGCCGATCAGATAAGAACCGATAAGAGGGCCTGAACGATGAAGCTCGGCTCTCCTGTGCAAACTCAGTCTGGGCTTTGTTTTATCCTCCGAATTCTACACTGACAGCGTATCCTGTCCAGAAACGGCAAAAACTCCTCTAGGAATTTCCAGCACCAAACCCTGCTCCACAACAGACAGAAACGCTTCCCCTCTGCTTCAGCGGCCTGTGCCATGCCTGCGTCAGATCCAGCCGGATCCTGTGAGCATGTCACTGTGTGGCAGCTTCAAACGTGCTCATGACGGTGAATCATGTGAGGGCCGTCTCTCTTCCCTCCACAGACCATCTCTGTAATTTCACCCGCGCGGCCCTGCAGAAACTGCAGAGGCGCTAACCGCTTATTAAGGCCAATTGGAAACCAGCTGGGCCGCTGGTGTAAAACATACCCAAAATATTTACAGGAGAAAGTGGGCTCGGAGCATACTTTTCCCAATTCCAGTCATAGAGACCTATCGCAAAGGGTGCGCCCGCTGTTTCAGGCCAGACTAAACGATCTTGGGTTCAGGCAGAGGGGGTGGGGGGTTGGTGAGCTCAGATTGGGTGCCAGTGTAGCATAGTGGTTTAAAAGGAGTAGGACTCATAACCAAAAGGTTGCCGGTTTGATTCCCCGCTGGGGCACTGCTGTTAATACCCTTGGGCAAGGTACGTAACCCCCAATTGCCTCCGTAAATATCCAGCTGTATAAATGGATAAAATGGATGGGTGAATAAAAAACTGTAACCTATGTAAGTCGCTCTGGATAAGAGTGTCTGCTAAATGACAATAATAATAATAATAATAATGATAATAATGAGGGTGGAGGCTGTGTAGAGTTCAATCTGTTGGTGTAAGATGGCAGCCAGGTAAGGGGGTAAGAGGTTGGGGGGAAGAGGGTGAGGAGATTTAAGGAGCTCATCCAGGTGTAGCGTCTGCATTTTTGTGGTGACCTTGAAAAGAAAACTTGTCTGTAACACAGAGGACCAGGGCCGGGGTGTGTCTCTAAAGTGTCTCAACCTCGGTGAAGGGCAAGGGGACCCGTCGTAAACTGTGTTCAATTGCACGGCAGGAGGGCACGTGCTTGTGGATGGGAGTGTGTGCGCGAGCATGTGACTGTCACATGCTGTTTTGTCAGACAGCCATGGATCTGATCCAAGTTCATGTCATTAAAAACATGCATGCGCATGCATGTCTGCCTGTGTGTGAGAGGCAACCTGCTCTGAGATATACGAGAGAACGGGCAGAGAGGGGGAGAAGGGACAGTGTGGGGTATTGTGAACTTGGCCCCACGTGACCTCTGTGGGAGTACAGGGGAAGTGCTGGCCAGCTGATACAGAATGACAGAGTGATGCCACCATGACCGCAGGGACCACATCTAATCTCCAATCCAAAGCAGTGCGCAGTCACAGGAAGTCTGGGGCACACATATTATTCCCGTAAAAACCCCCGTACTGCTCCTGAGGGGGGGGCATCCTTATCCCGTTGGGGGGGCTGAGAACAACCCTGACCAATCAGGCTCTTACCCAGTGATCCTCACGGAGTGGGTGCCATGCTTGCGGAAGTGGGGGAGCTTGTGGGCGTTGACGTTCGTGTGCCTGTAGATCCCGCTCTGGTAGACGAAGAAATCTTCATGCACTTCAAGGATAGCTGAGAGAAGGTGGGGGGGGGGTGGGGGGTGGAGACAGAGAGACACGTCCATTATTTAATGCGAAGATTACATTCCTGCATTTTAAAATGTAATTCTCATACAGGTATTTTAGTAGACAGGATAAAACGCCTTCATCAAATATCACATCCACCAGGGGCTGCAACAGTTTAACTTGCTGTTATCATTTATCATCTATGTTTTACTTACAGTTAAAATTAATACTGTCTATTAATACTTCTGGACAATAAATGTTCATATCTGAGTATGTTGAAAAAGAAGTTGAGGGAAACTGTAAGGAAGGACCTAAAACACGCCCACTGAATGACCCTCACAAGGCAGCTTAATTCATGGTTATAATATCCAATAAAATGCATTCCCTGAGTTTTTCCCCTCAAAGAATGACACCTGAGATTATTTTCTAAAGTGTACCACAATAATTCCCAATATTATTAAAAAGCTCCCCTTAGGTTTCAGCCTTGGCTTCCATACGACAGACAGCTACAACAGTGTGATCCGGTGTTGATTAGGTCAGCGTAACTACCACATAGAGCAAAGCCTGACCAGCTCTGGATGGGTCAAAGTCCATGAAGTGCAGATAGAGGTGGCCTGTTGTTTTTTTTCTTCTTAAGCTGTAGTTATTAAGAGCCAGACCACCGAAGCTTTTCACAGCAGGCCAGTTAATTACGAGTGGTTGATCACTCCCAGACACAAAAATCAGCCCTCATCAGCCTTTCTCACTCACAGTCGAAACGCGGTATAGCGCAAAAAAAAAAAAAAAGAGAGATGTAAACTTGTCACCGAGCCAAGATTCCCTCCCGCTGTGTAGAACAAAGCAGTCAGACGCTGGCACGAGATTTCAGGGGCCTCTGCTTGATCACACGTACACACACACTCCCCAGGCTCTATCTCTCTGCCTTTCGCGTTCTTTCTCTCCATCTCTCTCTCTCACTCTCTCTCTGCTCTGCCCTCTGTCCCTGTCTCACCCTCTTTCACCTTCTGCACCACCTCTCTCTCTCTTTTTCTCATACTCTCTCACTTTTCTCCTCTCCCCCTCCTTTTTATATCTCTCCATCTCTCTGTCTCCCTTTTTTTCCTACTTCCTCCATCTCTCTCCCTCTACCTCTCCATGAATTATTAGAGCAGTTGAACATTCTGTCTGACTTGCATGAAGTCATGAGGCTCCTGCTCACTTTTGACCGCTGCTTTAACTGAGCAGAACCATCACGGTCCCGTTTCTATGTCCTGGTCGCTGTGGGCGGCTTCTGAAATGCTGAAGGGAGCGTTAATTGTGACCGCCCTCTATCAGGCGAGGCAGGTTAAAGTTGAAAGTTCGGACCGCTAACTGCTGACCAGAGGCACGGGTGCAAACAGAGGCTGACAGGGTCAGGTTAAAATTGCTACGGGGTCGCGCTCCACACCTGGAGCCTCACTTTTCAGCCCATTTGTGGTTGGACTGAAGCCTCTATTTACACGCTTAGAATTCTTTTGTGATCCTGTAAGGTGTGAGGCATTTTAGCTTTGTCCGGGCTTTTTTCCATCATTAGTTTCAATGAGCCATGGAGGTATGAGGCCCAGCCAATGCCATATAATATATTTTCGCATTACATAACACATACCGATATGCAACCCCACACACACAGACACACACACACACACACACACACAGACACACACAGACACACACACACACACACACCCATGCACGCACACATGCACACACGCACCCATGCACGCACAAACACACAGGCAAACAAGACACCGTGACTTCTTTTCTTCTGTGTCTTCTCTTTCTCATGCCTCCCTGTATCTCTTTCTCTCTCTCCCTCCCTCTCTCTTTCTCACACATCTCTGCCCTCCTCCCTGTCATTGCTTCTGTTGTGTGTAGTCTGGGCCTCCCTCTCCTTTGATCCACTCTCTGATATGGTATGGTAAAGATGACTGGATAAAACTGGTGTAGACAAAACCCTCTGTCTTTTCCTCACCCTCACTTACTCTTTCACACACATACACAGACATGAGCTCACACATACGCACACACACAGACACACATGCACACATAGACACACGCATGCACACACACAAAGGCCACCAGGCCTAAAAAGTCATTCCCCCTGCAAAAACCCTGATGACTGCCACACCTGTACCCTTACAGAATGAGCCCAGCCTGTGGTACTAGCAGAGTCAAGTGAACACACATGTAACACACACACACGCACACAAACACACGGATGCCCCATTTACCTTGCACTGGTCCATTATCCATGATCTCCTTCATGATCTCTTTTTCCTGTGAGGAAACAAGGGATGAAAGAGTGAGGGTGTGAACGGGTGAACGAGTGAAAGAGTTACACGGATGTGTGGTGAGACAGAGAGCGTGCTGTGTCGTTGAAGCACGCGGTTTTAAACAATGTCACACCTCACACTTGCACATAAAACCCGCCTCTTCCGTGCCGTGTGAGAGAACACATTTAAAATCTTAAAACGATTACATCATTACGAGAGAGAGAGAGTGCAAGAGAGTGAATGAGTGCGTGTTTGATTGTGTCATCAGCTTCTGGGAGCAATTTAACTTAATGATCACAGCTTCTCTAATTTATTGTTTCCCTTATTGGTCCCCTGAAGGTGCGGTTTGTTATGTTATGTCTCCCCACCCATCCCATTGGGTCCAGTGCAGTTTTAGTGGAACTGGAACAGAGCCAGAACCAGGTGCTGGGTGTGAGTATGATTCTGTGATCTAGTGACTGATGTATGGTAATAATTATACTTGGCTCCCCTTGTCTTGTCAGAAGTTAACTTGTGGGTAAGGCTTGAATAGTATTATGCTCACACACTGGTTTGGGAGTGTTGTTAGCCTGGTCTGACACCGTTGCTTATTCAGCTTGGATGGATACACTTCTGTGCCTTCATGCTGGAAGTCGCTCTGGATAAGAGTGTCTGCTAAATTAATGTAATGTAATGCAATCACTCACCCACTACAAACCATTGTTTCTGTTCCGTACAAAGGCATTAAATTTGCTCCCATTCAATCTCTAAGCTTTTCTCTTTCTCTCAGGATGTCTTTGTAAAGAGTAGCTTGGTGGGACCGGACCAGGGCAAGAGCTAGGCACTTAATGTGAACCAGCACTTCTGGGCTTCACACTCAGTGTCACATTTAGTCTTTGTGACATTGGCAACAATTATAACCCGTGATCACAGAACCCATTAATAATATGACATTATGGGCAGCAGTGTAGCATAGTGGTTAAGGAGTAGGACTTGTAACTGGAAGGTTGCTGGTTTGATTCCCCCCAGGGGCACTGCTGCTGTACCTTTGGGCGAGGTACATAACCTCAGTAACTATCCAACTGTATAAATGGACAACATTGTAAAAAAAAAAAAAAAAACCCTGTAATTGATGTAAATCACTCTGAAAAAGAGCATCTGCTAAATGCAAATAATGATAAAATAGATGTGAAATAGATGTGTCTATAATTACTGACCATGGCAATTAAAAATAAATCAGTGTCAGCATATCTTTATCTTATCAGTCAAAAAATACATGAAGAGCATGCACATTCGGAACTTGCAGGAACCGTCTGCTCTCAGGTGCAGTGAGCGATTTAGTGCATTCTCTCTGGGCATGGCTTGCTAATGTACGCATTTCCCCCACCCACTCTCAGAGTCTCTGAGAGATGCCAGGCCACTAATGACCTCTGCTATGGGCCATAAAGTAATGAAGTAATATCTGAGAAAAGCTGGGTTAAAAAAAAAAAAAAACAACGTCAAAGTTTCTAAGTAAAACGAAGGAAAACAATACCATTCTGGCAGCCAGAAACAGCCAGATTCCTGAACAGCATGCCCAAAATTATATGGTGTGGTTCAACTCATTTCTGTCTGACATGTAGAACAATATTATCTTTAACAACTCTGGCTGCAAGACTCTGTGCTACTGTAATGGGACTCTGCCAAATATAAAGGTCTCTGTTTATATATATATATATATATATATATATATATTGCAGCAGCAAGGGAATGGTCTGAGGAGTGATTATTGAGGACTGAAGTGTGGTTCTGTCTTGCTACATTATAATATATGTGTGTGTGTGTCTGTGTGTGCGTGCATGCGTGTGTGTGTGTGTGTGTGTGTGCTGTACGTACGTTGGAGGACAGCCTGTAGGGAGGGGTGGACTGGTAGATCTCGTTGTGGTAGCTGTGGCTGTTGGGGCAGTGTGCTGTGGCCTGCCTCTTCCCCCGCCCCACTGACCGGCTCTGCATCATACAGCGAGCCCCCTGGGCCGGGGTCTGCTGTGGGGGCGTGAAGGGGTAGCACTCCTCCGTCACCACCCTGCAGCACAGAGAGGGGGGAGGGGGGGGGGGTAACGAAGCATACAGAGAGGCAGAGAGCAGAGGGTAAAAGAGAGAGGGGGGGAGAGTGAGGGAGAGAGGAAAGGAAAGAGGGGAGGTGGAATAAGGGAGAGAGAAAAGGAGAGAAGAAAGTTGAGGGGAGAGCGTAAAGGACAGAGGGAAGGAGAAAAAGAGTGGGGAGGTGAGCCTCAATGATTGTGTAATCATGGTTCATTTTTCTGACAGTTTAATGCAATGACTGTAAACAACTTTGGGCAGAAACCAGCCCCTCCTTTCCCTGTGGTGTCACAGTGAAATGTGTCCTACCCTCTGCGCCGCAGGTACCACCAGGCGCCGTCGATCCGTCCCCCGGCGCAGCCCCCCTGGTTACGGGTGTCACAGGAAATGAGGTTCTGGGGTGACAGCTGAGGGGTCATGTGACCCATAGATTGGATGGAGATGCGGTCTGACGCCACAGCTGGAAGAGAGGATGGACAGAGGGACAGATAAATATGTATATATATGTGTGTGTGTGTGTGTGTGTGTGTGTATATGACTGGTTGAGTATGTGCATGTGTGTGAGTATATATGTGAGTGTGTGTGTCTGTGTGTGTGAATGTGCGTGTGTGAGTGTATGTGAGTTTCTATATATTTGAGTGTGTGTGTGTGTGTGTGTGTGTGTGTGTGTGTGTGTATATGACTGGTTGAGTATGTGCATGTGTGTGAGTATATATGTGAGTGTGTGTCTGTGTGTGTGTGAGTGTATGTGAGTTTCTATATATTTGAGTGTGTGTGTGTGCAATGTTACTCACCTGCAGTAGAAAAGGCCCAAGAGGCAGCACAGTTCCCCTGATCCAGTGGCTCATGGATCTTTCCTGGCCATTTCTCTGCTGCGTTGAAGTAAGAAGGCATGTATTCTGCGTTGTCCATTTTCATCTGAAAAACAGAGAAAGAGAGAGAGAGAGGGAGAGAGAGATGAAGAGGGGATCTCTTCTTCAGTCCGTACAATCAAAATCCAACAAAATCCTGTGTCAATATTTAAGTCACAGAATTATTACACCAAACAAACCTGTGGCATTCTCTGCAAATTTTGGCATCTGGCAAATGGAAAAGGACACCCTTCCAAACTGTAACAGGCAGCTATAGCGGGCAAGGCTTCCGGAATGTTCCGGCACAAAGGGTTTAAGTGGGGGGGGGGACTGTTCAGAATCTCTCTGGACCGATTTCAAATCTGCACTTGTGCCACATCAGCTCATAAAACCAGAGACTGGAATCTCCGCCAGGCTCAAAGGTCCAGGAAAAAGGAATGCACCGTTCGCAAGCCGCGCTCCCTGTTAAGGAAAAAAGGGCTCCACCTGTATTGCGCTCCTCAAATTCCTGGAGTTAATATCTTAACGATTTGGGACGAGATGCCCTCCTTATGTGGAACGGAGAAATGAGAGGAATGCGGCAGGCAGGGAGTCAGGTGGGCCCCGTGTGACGACGGGAAATACGAGCCGGTCAAAGTCCAAACTGGGACACACCCTGAAGCGGTGTGTGACCCAGAGAGGGGGTGAGCGTTCACGCCGCGGTTACAGATTAGGTGTGTGGGAAAGGAGAAACTGTAGCCTGTGGGAATGTGTGTGCGTTTGTGTATTTGTGTGTGTGTATGTGTGTGTGTATGTGTGTGTGTATCTGTGAGTGTGTGTGTGTGTGTGCGTGTGTGCACATAACTGGCCCTGGAGGCACTGTAGTCGGTTCATTCATTACCCACGATGCACGGCGTCGGCGTGCGCTGGCTGAGCCAGCAAACAAATGGGGGAGATTTATGAATGGGCTTTCACGATAGGATCTGAGGCAGCTCTGGGCACGGGTACAGACATGTTGGAGAACGTGGAGCTGGAGAGGGGCGGGGGTGGGGGGGCTGTTGTGTGAGGCGGAGATCAGAGGAGGAATCACACCCCCACCCCCGCCCCTCACCCCATTCCCACCCACCTCACACAAATCATCCCCTGCTTGTCTGATTCTACCTTATGTAATCTGTCTGGAAGAAACTGTCATAGAGCGCACAGCAACACCGAGGGCCTCATCAGACAAACAAAGAGAGAAAACAGACATATGGACGAAGGAAGAGGCAGAGATGGACAGACAGGCAGGACAGCGGACGGGCACAAGACAAGACAGCAACAAAATCAAAGAGAAAGAAAGAAAAAAGACAGACAAATACACAGAGAGGGGGTGCAACTACATTGAAAAATACAACACATACTAATTTTCCAAAAAAACATTTTTACCAATTTGCAGAGGGTGTAAAGATAGGAAGACAAGTAGTACATAAAGACAAAGTAGACTGAGGGTTATTTTTCCTGGATTTGGAAAGCTATTGTCCTGCTGCTGGTGTTTGTATCATACAATCCCCCATTGGCTGGGCCTTGG
Organism: Megalops cyprinoides; assembly: GCF_013368585.1. Classification (NCBI taxonomy): domain Eukaryota; kingdom Metazoa; phylum Chordata; class Actinopteri; order Elopiformes; family Megalopidae; genus Megalops; species Megalops cyprinoides. The sequence goes on from NC_050603.1 coordinate 4,859,503, forward strand.
GTTAGATCATATGACTGGCAGCTCATGGTACTTGATTGCTTAGGATTTCTGAGTGAGTGTGAGAATGCGCAGGAGTACGTAGAATGCCCCAGGGTCAGATGAGCTCACCTGGATCTCGTTCATGCTCATCACGGTGCGGGACGGCCGCTGGGTTCCCAGCCGATAGCGCAGGCCCTCGTCCAGAGTCATGCCCCAGAACTGGCTGTAGTTCCCTGCCCGCCAGCTAGGGGGAGACATAGGAAAGGAGAGAGTTATGGTGACTGAGGGTCTGCTTTGAATGAAATGGTCTGTGGATGTTTCTGGGATCATGAACGTGAACGTGTTTTATTGCTTTATAAGAAACATGGCCCACAGATTACAATATGAATATGAATTTTTAGAAGTGCATGTCAGACCAACTCTGGGGGTTTTAGCATCAGTATGTATGTGTGTAGGTCTCAGCCTGTATTAGTGTTAGTGTGTATCCATATCATTGTGAGTGTGTATATGAGTGACAGTGTAATTTACTGTGTCTTTGGGTCAAAATTTCACAGTAGGTGTCTGTGTCAGTGTGTTTAAGTAACCTTTCAAGTTGTTGTGTCTCAGTAAGTCTCAGACTCTCTCAGTGTCTCACTGAGTCTCAGTGTCTTTTACCCTTAGCATTTTTCAGAGTCTCAGAGTTTCTCAGTCTGTCTGTGTCTCACTGAGTCTCAGTGTCTCTCAGTCGCAGTGACTCTCAGTGTCTCTGAGTCTCAGCATGAGTTAGTGGTCTTACCCGTAGTGTCCTCTGTTGATCCACTCGATCATGTCTCCCTCGATCAGGCAGGCGTGCTGCTCGCATTCCCAGCGTCCCGAGCTCGCACACGTACTGGGGGCGGAGTCAACCGACAATATCTTTATTCAGATGAGCACATGCGCTATTCAGGGTTAACTGCCCTGTGCTTTTATGTAAGTGAAAGAGGACTAAAGACAACATATAATACAAAGATAAAAAAACGGTTCAAAAAAGAACAAATAAACAGAGATAAAGGGACAGAGGAATTCCCCTTGGAAAAAAAGAGGGAGGGATAAAGATTTGGTACTTGGCGAGGAGAAGAAAGAGAGAAGGAGTAGAGACAGGAAACCAGAGCGAGAGAGAGAGACAGAGAGAAAGAAAGAGAGAGGGCCATGGAGAATGGGAGGGAGAAAGAAAGATAGAGAAAGAGTGAAACAGAAAGAGAGGGAGACAGAGAGAGAGAGAACGATAAGGGGAGAGACAGACAGGAACAGGAAGTGAGCAGAAGGGGGAGCAAGAGAGAGAGGAGAGACAGGAAGAGAGTGAGAGTGAGAGAGCAAAATATTAAAGAATGCCAGCCTTTTAAGGCTGCGGTGTTTAGAAATTTGCCCATTTTTAGTCAGCTGGGCCCCTTGGAGAGTAGGCCAACCAGCCTGGCTATTCTTATTACGCTGTCAGGATACTTGACATTGTTTTGTTTAAAAATGTTATGTTTGTGAGTCACAGTCAAAGAGGCATTGCCACTGCCCCTGAAACGATGAGTCACGGTGCATCTAGCACGCTGGAGAGGGGAGATTATCTGATACAGTCAGCCTCTATTCCAGAGGGGCTATCTGTCACAGACACGCACCAGTGAGCGACCTCAGTACCCCAAGCGTGAAAACCACGCATCGGTATCTGTGGTCCCAGAATTCCTGTGTGCTATATATATAAAATAACTGCAGTGTAACATAGTGGTAAGGATCGGGGCTTGTAACCAAAAGGTTGCTGGTTCGATACCGTGTGAGGGCTGTATCCTTGAAGAAGGTACTTAACCCAGAACTGCCTAAGTAAATATCCAGCTGTACGAATTGATAATATGTAAAACTGTAAACTATATAAGTCGCTCTGGGTCAGGGCGTCTGCTAAATGACAACAATGTAATGTAAAAAAGTGATAATGAAAAGTGATATGTATTTATGTATAATGTGTATTTATGTATACACGACTTGCAAAGTAGATGAGCGTAGGCTCTGGCCTGACACCCCACAGAGCAGAGAGAGGAGTGTTGCTGGGTGCAGACATTCAGAATCAGCAATGGCGAGGTTCCTCCATGCTGTCTGTGTTGTGTAAGCACCATGTTGCATCCCCTGGCTCCGCGCACACCTGTGGGTGCCTCTGCAGATGGATGTTATGTTCAGTATGCATGCTTTCATTCGGCCTTTCATTCCTCTGGACACAGGAATTGGAACAGGTCCACACTTATTTTATCATGCTCCGGGGCACGTGTGTCCAGTATTACCTCAAACACACATCCCCCCCCCCCCCCCAACCGTATTATTCTCACGCACACAAAGCTATTAATACATATATGTGTGCACACACACATATACAGACATATACACACATACACACACACACACACACACACACACACACACACACACACGCTCACACACACACACACACGCTCACACACGCTCACACAAACACACCCATACAGACATGCATGCACATAAACATATACATAAACGCACACACACACAAACCCACACACACAAACACACACAGCCAAATTGTTCAGGGGAAACAGACTGTGACCTCCCCTTTCCCTTTTGTTGGGCCAGAGCAGTGCTGTGGAGCCTGTGTGAGGGGCTGGCCTCGCTGGGTGACAGACGTGAATTCGCACGGCGGCGTCGGGGGCCGTGCCGCGCATCTCTGCACACATCTGCCCACATCTGCGCTTCTCTGTACGTCTGCAGACTGATGCACGGCCCTCGCGTGTGCGGTCGCGGGGGGTCACCGTCCGCAGGAAGCCGTTTCTCACGACCCCCCCCCGACCCACGGGACGGTCTCCGTCACCTCCACCCCCGCCCGGAAACACCCTGCCGCTGACCCTCTGCAGAAACCCGTACGCGATCTGTCTCTCCGTCGGCCCGCCCGCCCGACGAACGCGCTGTACCCGGGAGCGAGCCGACCAGTCCTGCCCTCAGCAACCACTCATTCATTTTAAAAGTAATAAATGTCAGAACGTACTGCACACGTGGGAGCCATTGCCTCTTAGATCTCTGCACTTTAAAGCAAACGTTGCAGAATATTTTGTGAAATTACATTACAGTTGTAAACTATATTCCACAATATAAGCATGTATAGAGTTGCATAATCCATGGCAAAATGGCAATGATGATTGTGATATGAATTAAATGCATGAGTTACTGGGTTTTGTGTTTGACCAAACACAGACATCTATTACTTTTCCTTATAAGGTAGTGGCCTTCAGTCAGGCACTTCACTTCAGACATCTGCCTGCATTCAGATGCCTGTAAAGACTCTGGACCCACTGACGAGTCTCTCGCTGGTGTACACTGAGACTTTGACAGTGACATCACCTCCTGTGACATCACAGAAAGGGCAGTGTGGTGTTGCCAGGGCTGGAGGGCCGGAGTGAGATCACCTCAGAGGCAGAAGCTGATCCCCGGCTGACGGAGTCAGGAGTTAAGGCTGCTGTTTGTGGTGGCAGACACATGGAACAGTCCTGCTTTTTGGACAGGATACCAGTGTCCATTGTTTGATTCCCCGAGCCCATGCCATGTTTTTAACTCTCAGTGAGTGCCAGGTCCCTGCTATGACAAGGCTGGGGCTTTAACTCCCTCATGTCATTGTTACTACCATGAGGATGGAGGGAAGGGAAATAAGAACTGCACCAATACCTGACGCTGAAACCGCAGATTGTGGATGGAAGAAACGTGCCTCATGTTTTAAGCCTGTTCTGACAGGCTGTCCTGCCCTTTCCTTTGACATAACGCAGTGCTCTGTAAACTCAGTGGTCCCTGAGCAATGAGAGAGGCTTTCCTTTGATATAGCTCAGTGTGCTGTAAACTCGGAGGTAATCGCAGAGATTAAATCAGGCAGACGCAATTACCTCCTTATCAAGAGCGCAAATACCTCACTCGAACACACTTGCACAATGCACACACATGCACACACAATAGTGCGCGTACTCACACACACACACACACACAATCAATCTCATTAACACTCACATACACACAGACACACACACACACAGACACACACACACACAGACACACAGACACAGACAGAGACACACACACACACACACACACACAAACACACACACATACACACACATACACACACACACAGATCACACGCTGACGTTCATTTCAAAGCTGAACTGCATTTACTCCGCAGGGAGGAAATGCAGTGTAATGAGCCGAGCGCTGATCTCAGATCAGTCTCCCTTTCACTGTGATACAGGCGTCTCTGGCGGCTGCATCCTGCTCTCAGACCTCATAACCTGGTCATAAAGGCGCTGTCAGTCTGAGGCCTCCAGCCCCGCCCCTTTCCCGGCCCGCAGCTGCGGAGAACAGGTGTGGGACAGGGGCGGGGCCCCTCCCCACGGACCGGGCCCCACGGTCGCCGTTAGCATCAGGCTGCTTCCGCGCTGCTGCTGCCGGGCAGCTCTGGCATTGTGTCCTGGCTATGCTCGGCCCGGCCCGCTGGTCGGTTCCTCTTGGAGGAGATCTGAGAGGCTTGGGGGGGAAGGGGGGCGTGGGAGGAAGCGATAAGGGCCAACAAGGCCGCAGCCAAAAGGAGGACAGGGAGGTAGGGAGGTGGGGAAGTGGGGGGTGGGGGGGTGGGGGGGTGGGCTGGCGAGAGGGGAGGCCACCTAGCACCGGAAGCCTCCGCCTCTGCCTCTGGACCTTGCTGCACCTCCCCGCCCCCCCGCACAGGGAGAGAGGAACAGCTGAGATGGGTGCGTGGGTGCGCTCCTGTCCTGGCTTATCACATGTTCAGTTTGAGTTTTCAGGCGAGAGGGGAGAGAGGGGAGAGTCGACTCTCTAATCCTGTTTCGGGCCCTTCTGCTGCACAAAGGGCTATTTTTAGCAGGCAGGGAGGTGCGGCCTGTTTAACCTCTGCTGAGGTCTCTGGGAGGGGAGAGGGCACGCAACACCACACATCAAGGTGAAGGTGACCCCTTACGTCACTGCTACAGTACTGCCCTGACCGCCCACCCCTGCTTAACACAGTGCCACTGACCTCAAACAGTGAAAGGACAGGGACACTGCCATCCGTGAATACAGAGGCGAATAGAAAATAACGTGACCGTGCTAGACCGGACTGAACCGGACCAAACTAGATCAGACCTACCGGAGCTTGTCAGGTGTGTACAGAACCAGTGAGGATGTATTGCATATGCATACAGTTTCTCATGCACATGGACTTATTGTACACACACACACACACACACACACACTCTACAAACACACACACACCCTCATGCAAGTCTCAGCGGACAGCACACACCACATAGGTGAGAAACGGCTCGGACACGGAGGTGGGGAATTCCGAACATTCTGGGACAGTGAGGGCACGAGAGCGTGCCTTCGTGCCTCTCTCTCCGTTTCCCCGGGAAGGGATAACACGCTGATATCAGGGAGCAGCATTCTTTGAGAGGTGCATAAGGAATTCGGCAGCTGCTGGGTTCAATTCCGCCGGTTTGCGCGGCGGGACCGTGTTTTGCGAAATCTCTGGAAAGCAGAGAGGAAGTGGTTGCAGGGGGGGGCCGGACGCACAGAACAAGAGGCCACAGCCGCAGAGGCGGAGGAAAAGCTGAGAGCCACAGATCACACTTCTATCTGCACCTCCACTCACCGCAGAATTACAGAGTTCCTCAAGAAGCAGGACAGTGACACATCATAACGGACGCTCAGATCGGACTCAACAATGCTGAATATGGGGTTCAGGGATAATTGCTGAGGAAGTTCCAAGAGTCGATTTTCACGGCTGTTCGCGGAAACGCAGAGGAAGAAACGCCTGCATGCAAGGAATTTAAATCGAAAAGAATGTGAACCTAAAGCAGAAAAAGTGTGATAGCATTGTGGAACAGTGTGGAAGAAATATGTTTTACCATGTAAAATACAACATACAAGGAATATATTTGTGTTTGTGAAATATTGTGAAATCATATTGTATCTGTAAGAATAAATATCAACATTTTCGGAAAAATATATTGTCTGAGTTATGTCTTACTAAAGAATTGTTGCATACATGAAGGTGGCAATATGACATGGCAATGTTTCAAACATACCCAATATAGTTTGTAAATATGAAACATATGAACGCATGAAATACATATCTTTTATTGTTATATATTTAATATTTCAGTATTGACCCACAGCCTGTTAATTCCTCGTAATGCCGAAACGCAGTGAGAGCAGAGACCTGAACGTGACTGGCCCCCCATAAAGCTGCAGTACGGCTGTTGTTACTGTCCCCGCGGGATGAAGCCACTCGACTGTGAGAAATCCTGTCAGAGGTGAGCGTATGAGTGAGCATGCGGACCGTGCACACACAGAGGGAGGAACACAGGGCCACCGTGTAACATAGCGGTGAAGGAGTAGGACTCGTAACTGAAAGGTTGCCGGTTTGATTCCCTGCTGGGGCACTGCTGCTGTACCCTTGGGCAAAGTGCTTAACACACAATTGCCTCCGTAAATATCCAGCTGTGTAAAATAGATAACATTGTAAAAACTGTAAGTCTGCTAAATAACAATAATGTAATGCAATGTATTGGGCGGCTGAGCCTTAATGCTGTGTGTTTGCAGTGTAAACAGCGGACCCCTTGCTGTTGTTCTGTCACAGAGTCATGAGGGAAACGGAGGGAGACAGGGCCAGAGACAGACGGGAGTCAGGAATGTGTGTGGTTCTAATCCCCCAGGACCCCCTAACACCCCATGTTAATAAAACGACCTCTGGACTAACTCCCCCAACACCCACACACACACACACACACACACACACACCCACCCCACCCCCCCACCGCCCCTGCCTTCCCACCCCGCTGTTGTGTCGGTAAATGCCTTAAGTTTAAAAATTCAACAGAATTCGTCTCCCAGCAATACCTTCAGAGGGGTCAAGCAATTAACTACACCTATCAGAATGCTACGGACAAGGGAAGCCCTCGTGGGCCTAAACACAACATCTGACAGCCTACTGTTTTCAATAAGGGAAGGTGATGGAATGAGAGAAAGAGGGAGTGAGAGAGGAGGGCGTGGGAAAGGGATAAGTGGAACAGGAGGAAGCCAGAGAGGAAAAGAAAGGGAGGACGAGTGTAAATGTAAGGAGTGAAAGACAAAGTCGGAGAGAAAGGAGAGCAGAGGGACTCACCATAAGTTGCAGTTCTCTTTGTACGTGGCCCCAGAATGGAATCTGTGTCCGTTTCTCTCACAAGCCCCTGAAATCAGGACAGAAGAAAGCCATTACGAGCAGTCAGGAAGGCATATCTCTCCTTTAGCCAGGATCATGCACAGTGCACTCTGATCATTTACTGATGAAAGAGGAAAGGGGATAGTCAAACACACACACACACACGTGTGCATGCACACACATGCACACACACATACACGCGCCAGGTTTGAGAGAGTTAACCCGGGCTGCTGTTTGTCCGGTGTGGAGCTGCAGTAATCCGGCTCTGGAATGTTCTGGCTTTTCTCAGCTTTTCCCAGCGATGTGAGGTTCTCGTCATGCCTTAACGAGCTTAATTAGAGCTCACCCTGTCCTTCTGGGCAGCCTGGGCCTTCTCATACCCAAACCACACACCCTCCCCCAGCACCAGAGGTGCCCTGAGAAACATACTCCTACAGGACCCCGATTGGCATGGGACGGGCGTGTGGGGAGACCCCTCTGATTCATCACCGATCCATCACCGCGGCACCCTGCTGCTGGCCCTCCCACAGCTGTCTAATGAACTCTGACAGGATCGAGATGATAAGATACACTCGGTAGCCAGCCACAGGCTATGCCGAGTGGAGGGGGGAGGGTGGAACAGCTGACCGGGCTGGTCCGGCCGCTCTGCTCTGCACCCCCCGGCTCTCCCCGCTCTGCTGTGGTGAAACATTTTCCGGCACGTTCCCGCTACATCGTATCGGTGTTATCGCAGCCGTTGCCACGGCGGTACCGTGACATCATGAGAACGCTATGCGTGGGCTGGGTGCCTGCCGCGCACAAGGACACGCCGTTATTCAGGCGAAACCAAAAGGAGCGGGATCTGAGGAGGGGGGGAATTCGGGTGTGTTCAGGTTGTATTACGGGGAGGCAGTGTAGCATAGTGGTTGCCTCAGTGAATATCCAGCTGTATAAAAGGATGTCATTGTAAAAAACTGTAACCTACATAAGTCGCTCTCGATAAGAACGTCTTGCTAAATGCTAACAGTGTATTGTATTAAGGTGAAATATTCACGTGCCTCAATGTGCTGATTAAAACTTAACACAGGTGAGTGTATTCAGGTGAATTAACTACGCAGACCCTCACTGCTTCTCTTGTTTCTTGTTGTGAGGTTGGCTGAGCACTGCAGCCACGATCAGTTCTCCCCAAATGAACCGGTACAGTAACCAACACCAAGCCTCTGCGCTGTGAAAGGGCTCATTTCCGCTTGACTGAGGTTGCTACCCTCATACAGGTAAGCTGAGCTGAGAGAGGCTGGCAAGGGAGAGAGAGGAAGAGGGAGAGAGAGTGAGAGTGATAGAATGAGATACAGAGAGAGACAGGGAGGCGGAGAGGGATTGAGAGAGAAGAGGTGACAGATATGAGAGGAAGAGAGCGAGAGCGAGGGTGAAATAGAGTGAAAGAGAGAGGAGTCAAAGAAGGAGAGAAAGAGAGAGGGAGGGGAGAGAAAATGACAGAGAGATGTAGAGATAACCACGCCATATAACACCTGGTCTGGTGTGAATCTGCAACCTGACGACACACCTGCAGACCCCGGCTCCTGTCCCTCAGCAAACAGCCGACACCCCCATCGTCTTAACGAGCGCATACCTGTCACGCCCTTTCCCTGCCTCCCCTCGTGCTCCACCCCCCCCCCCCACTCCACATTGCAGGCATTCTTCCCCTGACCTCCATTCATCCATCTCTCCCTACCCACTGCCTCCCCTCCTCCTCTCGTTAATAAGAAAGCCACTGTGCTCTGATTTTCAGGTACATTTCTGTGCCAGCATGTTTTACGTCTCTTGCCCAGGCACCGCAACTGATCGGATTCCCCACGTGTAAAAGCATTCCCTTCACCGTCACTTTCTCGCTGTAACTCTGGTGTTTGGCCAATTTAATGGCTATAGTGTCTATATATTGCATATAGTGTTATAATGTGCATTTCCTCACAGATATATTTGATAATAATTGGACAGACATGGGAAGGGAGTGCATTGCCTTGCCTTTTCTCAGTCTGAAGCATGACATACAAGCTGCACATGAACTACCTCGCTGCTCATCTGGTCTCCCGCAGACACAGAGTCGGGAGGTCTGTGTGGGGCTTTTGCTTCAGCTCCTGCTCTACGGAGCCGTCTGGGAGAAGCAGCAATGTCAGCATAATTTTCGTTTTGTGCATGTTACATATTAATCATTAATTCAACAGTACAGTTCATGAGAGAATTCAGGTGGATCACCTTGCCTCGAGGGTTCAATAAAAGGGCCCCACCTATGAACTGAAACTCTTCAGCTTTTGGGTCACACTCCCAGCTCAGCCAGCACTGATTCCCCTGTCATGTGACAGGACCTCTGCTGTCACATGGCGTAGGGTTTGGGTCTTGGTGTGGGTTACAGACCAGGGCATATGCATGTGTAGCAGAGCTGAAATTGCAAGCTTGTGTGAGACCTGAGCAAAGTCAGTTGGGCAGCAGGTAGCAGAACGGTTTCAGCGGTGACGTCACTCCCTGAGGCTTGATTAGCTAGTGCTGTTGCTGATAGAGCTGGGGGCAAAGTTTCTGGCTAGCTCAACTGGCAATGACGTTGGCCATTACACTGGCCATCGGTTTTGAATCTCACTCATGCTTTCAGGTCTGTTTCACATCTGTTACCCCCCCTGCCCCCTCCTTCCCAATTTCACCCCCTCTTACCGATAAAGGGGGGTGGGATGCCCAGGCAGTGCCCCCAGAAGTCAGGGCAGCAGTCGGAGACGGTGCGGTTGCAGAACAGGTCACAGTAGCAGATGGTGTCCAGGTAGGGGACGGTGCACTGGTCGTCCCGTCCCGGGCAGCAGCCCCCCCTCCTTGCGCAGTACGACCCGTTAGGGTCCCGAATCCCGCCCCTGTGCAGCGGGCTGTTCAGCTCCCTCCTCGTCCGCAACACGCGCTTTGCCATACCACCCTCGGCCAGTAGGAGGAGCCCAAGGGCTATTGTCGCTAACAGGAGCTTCATTTTTCACCTGTGTGAGTTTAAAATAAATAAATAAAAAAATAAACAATTGTATTTTAATTACATTTCAAATATATGATATATACTGAAGTTTCATTTACATATTTTCATTTACATTTCATTTACATATTTTCAATACATTGATTGAGCTAAAAAATATATGTTCTCTGAAATATATCATTAATGTAATATATGTAGGACCAGTGCAATGCCCACACACACACACACACACACACACACACACACACACACACACACACACACACACACACACACACACTTCAGCTGAAAATGAATTTATTGGGTTTATTGTTAAACATTAATGTAATATCTGGAACATAAGCAAACGCACATACACATCATTTCCACTTAGCTGCTTAACTGATGCTGTTAATTCCGGAGCAAATTACATCGGTTACAGTTTTACATGTTATCCAGTTATACAGCTGGACATTCACTAGGGCAGTTCTGGGTTAAGTGCCCAATGGTACAACTGCAGTGCCCCAGCAGAGAACTGAAACAGCAACCTTTGGATTATGAGCCCTGCTCCTTTCCAAAACATCACACTGCTGCCCAAGTATACAAACATGTGTACTCACACACACACACACACACACACACACACACACACACACACAGACTAAGGTTGGCCACAGTTATCACAAATAAACCTAGTCATGCAGGTCAGGACGCATTCATCTTTTCTGAATAAAATCATCTGATCACATGCATAATTCACTACAAGGGGACATATTCAGCTCAAACCCTACAGCGATGCATATCCCAAAAGAGAAGCGAAACAAGCTGCTCTCATATCTCCCCAAAGCACATGAGTTAGCTCAGGTCGCTAATGCTACCAGGGGTAAGGTCTGGTCTGGCGTGACAAAGGAGTCCGATGAGTTTTGGGACTGACAGCACATCAGTCAACATCAGGCAGGCACCAGAGAACTGCTGCTCTTCATCAATGCTCATCTACTGCTGTCAAACCGAGGGTACAGTCTTCAACAGCCTTACACAGTGCAACAGATCACACTACAGTACACAGATGAGACCTGAGATAAATGTGAGAAAGCAGACACTAATCTTCATTTGCGACTTTGAGATGGATATATGGGCAGGGGGCATTTAGGGTTCAATAATCAAATGGATAAATCAATATTGAAACTATTGTGACCACGCCAAGCTGGGTGTGTTTTATTATTTTTAAAATCTATTTCAAGCTGGAATGCATGGGAAAATGGGTAAGACTCCCAAAAAAAGAAAAAAAGGAGTGCTATCAAAACAGCCCCCCCCCCCCCCAGTGGCTGTCTGAGTACAGCTGTCCCTCCTGTTGTTGGTCGTTTGAAGCCGCTTAACCGCGGTGACACAACCGCGCTGCCTTTGAAATGACTCCGGAAATGAGTGGAAGTATTGGCAAAAAAAAGATAAACAACTGTTTATCGAAATGTGACTTGCACATGTGGCGGTGGTGGGGGGGTATTAACCTGAGGGACAGGCGGTTATCATGTGACACTGTGACAGAAAGACATGAATTTCCTGTGGTCAGAGCTATCAGTCACAAACCGGCTAAAATTCACACACACGCACATGGACAATCACACGCACACGCATACTCTCTCACCCATGTCAGAACATTTCCTTTCCAGACCCTGTGTCAAACAAGACCTCTCATTTTAAAATGCTGCGCAAGAAAACACGATAAAATGTCAGCTATATTTCTTTAGAAACAATGGACGGTGACATTTATTTGTTTAATTGTTCAGGAAAGCATGGATTCAGCAGGACAGATTAAAAGAGCAGAATCAGCGAGATCTGGATCTAACTGCACTAAAAGCCCATTCCCGGGCCCGGACTCCTCTGCTCCAAAGCCTCTCAGTCATTCCGGTGGTGGGTGCCCTGTCTCCCATTTCTCCACTGGCTCAGCAGTGCGAGAACTTTGCCCCTTTAACTCTCACACTGCCCTCCGCAGAACAATAGCTTATCTCCACACGTGACGCCTGTTTTCACAGGCCTGTTGTGGTGTCGGGTTGCAGGAGTGGGCGGGGCCCGGGAGGGAGCTCCGACCGCGAGGGGTGGTGTCGGCTTATATAAATAGCATCATTAATTACCCAATCAACCCGCAGAGCACAATGGCCCCTTCCGCAGATGAAGAGGAGCTCCGGAAAAGTCCTTTGCGGTGCAGTTTTCTGCATGACTGGGCTTCAGTTCACGCTGAACACACACACACACACACACACACACACACACACACACAGACACACACACACACACACACACAGACACACACACACACACACACACACACACACACACACACACACACACACACACACACGGTGGCAGCGTTCAGTTTCTGTTCAGCTTGCTTTGACTGCTGCGCTTTTCTGCTGGCCTTTGCGCCTCTTTGGAGAGGTGGAAATCAAACAGCCAGAGCCAATGAGAACAGGGTAACCCCCCCCCTCCCCACTCAGTGCACCAATGGAACACACCCCGTATCGTTCCGCTCAGTTCACTTCCAGCGGAACATGTTTTGCGTTCTAGAATCCCTTCCCTGTTGCCCCGCTGTCTGAATAATCACTATTTTTAAACGTCACCAAAATCACGTTTTGCTTCTGGTTCTGTGATATTTCATCATAGATCACTTCAAGGAATCCGCTGCTAACACCGCTGTCTGTCCCACTCTGGTGTCAGTCTTAGAGAAAGGCTACCAGCTGCCAGGTGGATGGCTCAGATACCATGAGGGATGCTGCCAGCAAACCTCAAGAATTTTCTTTTATTACAGCTGGCCTGCTCCATTAAATGATAAGTTATATAAATGGGGCAGGATAACTGAAATGCTTTGTAATTTGTCCTAGAAAAGAGCCAGCATTGTGTAGAGTATTACCCTGATAGAAAACGCACCTGCAAGTGGATGTGTCTAGTGTAAGAAGCATTTTACTTCGCAGTTCTGCTGGTGTCATGATGATTACTGGCTTCAGGGTGAAAGGAGAGATATGGGTGAGACTACAAATGCAAGTTAGAGATATCAGGCACATCTCAATGCTTTGTGAGATACTCTGTGGAGGAGTGCTCATGCAGGTGGTTTGAAGGACAAACTCATTAGGGATCCAGACCAGACAAAAGAATTTCATTCATTTTATGAAGCCGTGTGCCCGGCAATTCCCCAGACAGAGGCGTCTCCAGCACAGGGTGTGACTGGTTCCTGTGCATAGCAAAACCTCAGATTTTTTTTTTTTTATCTCTCCACAGCCAGCATGTTTCTGACTGTGGAAAAAAAGGATTTGAACCCGTAGCCAACTCTGCAATCTGCATAACACTGTGATTCAAGCCGATAAACTCCACCTCACTCCACACAGAGCCAGCAGCCAGAGAGCTGCGTCCGAGAGGGGACCGGGACTCGAACCCATGACCAGCTCCCCTCACTTCACATAAATATCACTGATATTTAGCATCCCAAAAACCCTGCCTGCGCTGGCACCTCACAGCGTCCTCAGAGTGAGGATACGGAGACCGAATCGCGGCACAACCAGCTTTGTTTTTCAGCTGTGTGGAGGTTATTAAGGGGATGATGGGAGACACTGCAAACACTCAGAGCGGTGCCCCCCTCCCCCATTTACACACGCACGCACGCACGCACGCACGCACGCACGCACGCACGCACGCACGCACACACACACACACACACACACACACACACACAGGCACGCACACGCACACGCACACAGACACACACACACACACACACACAGACAGGCACACACACACACACACACACACACACACACACACACACAGACAGACAGGCACGCACACACACACACACACACACACACACACATACAGACACACACACACACGCACGCACACACAGAGACACACACAAACACAGCCACCCATGAGCACAGAGCTTACCTTTAAACTGATAATTGGCCTTAACCTGTTTTTGCCTGCTTTTTTCCCTGATAAATGAGCATGCCAGTTCACACAAGGATCCCCCATCCACTGCTGGTGCCGTTTTGACTTTGTGTTTGTGGCAACATTGCAGTACCTTTATTAACAATGTCAATTATTAACAATTAAATGATTTTTATAATAGAATTTTCATATATAATATCATAGAGAGTGGGCTCTATTAAATTATTTTAATTGTTAGAGATTGGAGATGGTTTTTGGCTCAAAACAATTTCCTTTTTTGTTGCAGCTGAATTTATTACATCAAATAAGAGGGTCATGGAGCATTTAAACCAGCTGCTACTGGGTGACACTTATTTTAGAGGGCACCTCTCGTCATCAACAATTACCTTTTTAATAGTTTATTGGTGTTTAAATCTAACTAATAAGCAATATCCTGTAATCTGAAAATTTTAAAATATTTTAAAATATTTATAAAAGTGTACATATTTCAATACAATCAATAGTATGTACAGGATAATAATAATAATAATAATAATAATAATAGCCACCAGCTGTGACAGACAAACAAAAACAGACACACACACACACACAAGCACCCCAACACTCCCTGTCCACAGGAACCTGTCCACAGGTCCACAGGAACCACATACTCTAACCCTCCAGTGGCACGCAACTGTCCACTGAACTATCAAGCTCTGTACAAACACCCCCAGACACACAAAACCTGCCAGCACAAAGCACCTGTGCTGTGGTAAGAAACGCTACTTTCAGGAGCACTCAGAACAGAGTGTGTCAGAGGCTGAAGAATCTTCCGGAACGCAGCCTTTTCTGGAGAGTTCAGCTGTGAGGGTGGCGGAACGCTCTGCTCAGCCCGCTCCCAGGTAAGGAGCGCAGACAGGTGCAAATGCTTACGTACACGTGGAAAGTCACAGGATGGAGGAAGAGTGGGTTGACACAGAGAAACCCGGGGCTTGTACAACTACAGACAACCTGTCCTGCTCATTGCCTGGTGTAATCCAGCAATAATGCCTTTTCTTGCATTCATTGTTGAAAGGTTTCTGAAAACCCTTGCTGTCCACAGAAGTAGACATAAGTGCGCTTACGCACTCCAATATACGCCCTAAATGCAAACATATATGCTCTTTCACATACAAAGTCCCTCCCTCTGAGATAGCAGTGTATGAAAAGAAGCCATTCCTAAAATCAATCCCTGTCACTCCATAGATTTTTGCCAAACAGCAAAGCAGATATTTCAAGTGTCCGTTAATCTCTGCCAGTCCGTGTGTGTGCTGTGAGAGTTCAAAGGTAACCCAGGCACATGCTGCCTCTCTGCAGTGGAGCGAGACTTGGGAAATATCCAGCAGATTTTTGCACCTGTGGGCAAAGCTGAGACAGGGAGACACAGAAGGAGTGCCGCTGAAAGAGAAAGCGGGACAAAGGAGAAAAGGAAAGGATGAAAAGTTTTCCTTACCTGGAGTAAAGCGTGTCAGAGTGAACTGTCCACCTCCCTCGTCTTTGGAGCAGTAATCCAATGCGAAAAGCACAAGCGCGTGCCTGTGATTGAGATACACCCTGCGGCAGGTTATCGCCTCTGCGCTCGACCTCTCCCTCTGCCCCTCTCTCTCTCTCCCTCCTCTATATAACAGCCCCTGTCACTTTGGGCAAGCCCTCCACTCCACCCCTTCTCCCTCCCCTCCTCCCCCCCTCCCTCCCTCACACAGTGCCCTCTACCCAGCCTCTACTCCCGCTGTACTCCTCTGCTCCATCATACTCTCCGCTTCCCATATTTATGACTTCTCCACATGTCATATTTCACTTCTTCCTATTAGATGAGCCCCCTGTGGAGGACAAAAGTGAACTTTTATTCTTGTTAAGTTGCGTATGAGGTTGATTTGAAATTCATCTCAGGTCCTCCGCACACTTCCGCTTCTTAGCTCAACAGTCGACGCAGTGCTTTTGATCTCTTTCAAAACAAATGCACAGTGTTGTTAGTTTCCGTTACATTTTCTGGAAACTGTAGTTTTTCCTGGACACACAGAACCTATGAACGGCTTAGTTTTCACAGCAAGGCTACTGTGGCGCCCTCTTGTGGTCAATGAGCAATACATATTCAAAATCCCACCTTTGGCAGCCAGTCCGGAGCCAGTCCAGAGAAGAGGTTGCCATGATGACATGGAGATTATTCTAAAGTTGGACTATGTTAAAATGAATCGTCTGAAATGGAAGGATTCTTATCAGAAGCTGTGTGTTCTTACTATAGCCAAAACAAAGTCCTATATTTACTTAACACCCCTGTCAAAGCCATGTCCCTGGAAAGTGTTACAAGGATCACAGCTGTAAAATCGGATATTGGCCCACATCACATGAATTCTGCCATCCTAGAATGGTGACTACAGAGGGACAGAGGCAGAGCTCTGTCTACACATTCACACACACACATTCAATTTAAAATAAATTTACAAGGCATACATTTACTGTACATACTGCCAAAGATCAATGATAATTATTACCCTTTTAGCAATAATAATAATACCAGTATCATTAATTATACATGATTTTAGTCTTGCTTCAGCAGACACCATCCCTCAGACTGTGACTCTCTCTCTCAGATCCAGGGAGTTTCTGAGTTCCCTGGTCTGGAATTGCATGATCTTTTATTGAGTGGTCGCAGAAGAGGCTGGTGATTTGGGATGACAAAAGAAAGGACCTCTGAAAGCCTGTTTACTTCAGGGCCGCAGATGTCCGATGGTGGGATCAATACCCCCAAAACAAGATCAATAGGGAATGGGTGGGTGGGAGGGGGGGGCGTGGGGTCGAGGTCAAAGTGGGGGAAAACTACCGTCAAAACAGACCAGAGTAATCCACAAAGAGTAATCAATCAGTGCAACCAAAGAACACCCAGTATATCCCCACATCCTCTAATGCAACATCCTGTGTGCAGGGAATGTGTATGAAATATCATAAAACACACAATATGACAGAGAAATGGGTGGAAATTTCTGATGTGTGATTACAGTATGTGATTATGTATGGCTTCCTCATAAGCACTGAGTTATTTCCAGGAGACTGAAATCTTCCAGTGACTCGATAAAATCAAATAATCAATTCAAGTCAAAGTAACAAAATACCCAGAATATATAAAAAAAGGCAAATAAAATTTAAAAACATTTTTATATTATAAAAAATAGAGGACAAAAACAGGCTCTATGCGCCCAGAGAAAGACTTGCCAGGCTGATATCAAAGATTCAAGCCAATGTGATGTAACACGTCAGCTGGAAAAGCCAAAGCTGTGACATCACAAGGCCACATTAAAAACCAAACACATTTCTCAATGTTCTCTCTGAAAAAAGTAAAAAAAAAACAAAACAAACAAAAAAAAAAAACAGACAAGTTGCTTGTTAACAGACAAAACAGTTAACAAGCAGCTTGCAGCAAATTAGCCACCAAGGAAACACAGAGACGTGCATTTCATCTCAGGAATGAGCCCGTCCTGTACTCGTAACTGAAAATACTGACGCAATATTTGCGTCAAAAAAGAAAAAGGCCCAAACACCAGCTGGTGGTTTCAGTGTAAAGGCCAAAACTGTGTTGTATCACACACACCTGCTTTTATGCTGTGGTTCCTTTAATTACAATCAGGTGTGGAACAATCACGCAATCACAGTTTCCTCCCTGAAATTACAACTTCTGGTTTACAGTTCAACAATTGAACGTAGATCTGATGCTTCACTCACAAATATAAATAATAAGCATTCATACACAACAATCGTTCCCTTGACACTCTCCATAAATGAAAATACATTACATTGTTGTCATTTAGCAGACTGTCTTATCCAGACCGATTTACATATGTTATAGTTTTATCCATTTATACAGCTGGGTATTTAGTGAGGCAGTTGTGGGTTAAGTACCTTGCCCAATGGTACAGCTGCAGTGCCCCAGCAGGGAATTGAACTGGCAACCTTTTGTCTGCAAGCACTGCTTCTCACTACTATTGCCACGTGCCTGGCTGCTGAATTAAGTTGAAATCCATTTCAGTGAGGATGAGACCTGCATGTTCACACACTGCATTTTGCATTCACTCAGAGGTGTTCCATTTCAGATGAAAGGGTTGGGTTGAAACGCTTTGTTTACCGAAACGTAAGGATTCCTATATTATCAGCACTCCCTCTGGGGGCAGAGCAGACAGCAGGTACTGTTAGCAGGTGAGTACAGACCCTTTCACAGTCATGATCACTGACAGCGGCATTTATGGGAACGAGGCCCATTTACACACATTCCAGAGAATGGCAGTCATCCACGGCATGAGTCACGAGCGCCCTTTGTGTTCAGACTCTTCACCTTTCACACAGCAAAGACAGTGAGGCAGACAGACAGACAGAAAAAAACTGAAATCAGCGTTTGGGGAAAGGGGAAGTACTGAGTCAGAGAGGGGTGACTCACTGCACCCCCTAAGACACAAGCTCCACTTCCTCCAAAGGGGTACCCAAACCCAGGCACAACCCCCCCCAAATCAACCCCCTTTTTCCCCTGAAGCCACCGGCTGGGGAAAAGGAGGATGGGTCACAGGTGCTAAGACACGGTGTATTATTATGCATTGATACCAACATAAATATATTCCACAATGTATGTATGGGAATTGTGTGTATAAATACATTTTTGCATGCAATTTATAATGCATACACTGTTGTGATTCTGGATTTTGTATTTGATTAAACACAGACATCTTTTACTTTTCCTGTGGAAGTAGCCTTTCATACAGAATCTACAGAACTACAGAATCAAGATGCCTTTAAAGACTCTGAACCTAATAATGGGTCTGTCGCTGGTGTGTATCGAATCTTTGACAGTGACATCGCTTCCTGTGACATCACAGAGAGGGACTTGTGATGTTGCCAGAACCCGTGGGCCAGAATGAGGTCACCTCAGAGACAGAAGCTGATACCAGCATAGCACACAGAGTCTGGGGTTTAGGCTGCTGTTTGTGTCAGGAAGCAAACATGTGCACCAGAGTATCTCCCTGGAAAGGATGCCAGGCAAATATTGCCACCTGCGTGTTTTGTATACACTGCACAGTGGTTACCCTGTGATTACTGCGCTACTGACTTATTACTACATCGAACTATATTCCTGTGCTTTACTCAGTGGTGCCTGCCAAGCTTCAAATAAATTAAAGCTACATGTATTGGATAGTAAGCTTGCCTATATTTGATAATTATTATCATTATGTTTTGATTGTTTGGACTGAATAACACATGCCAGCTTCAACTGCAAGCTTCCGTTACCTGCTGAGTCCTTCATACCTGGTTGCATGCAGCATCGTACTGTACCTCTGTCTGCAGACATGTCATGTAAAATTAAAAAGTTAAATTAAATACCTGTTCTTTTTATTATAATCAATACAATTTAATGTAAGTGGCCCTATATTTGTTCTATTATAATATATACAAAGAATACATACAAAACTGCATAAATACTCCACACAACTGCGTAAAAAGCGCAGTTACTGATGAGTAACCCGTACTCAATATGACAAGCCTGTTTATCACGAACAGCATGTTCAGGGATTTTGTCAAATTAAGCTGTCCTATACACACATACGTTCATAATCTCTTAGACGGACCCCCCAAACACAACCCATACAGAACACACACACACACACACACACACTTATAAACACGCACGCACACAGACACAGACACAGACACAGACATAGACACAAAAACACACACACACACACACACACACACACACACACACACACACACACACAGAGGCAACCAGCACTCCCATTACATATTACCTACAGGCTCCAAACCTCCAATAACACTCTGCCAGCTGCCCCTGTCTGTTAGGTGTAACACTGCTCCCAGATAAAACCCTGAAAGGGCCATTAAAGATTTCTGAGCTGAGGAGCAGTGCAGTGGGTGGGCTGTGACCCTGCTGGTCCTCAGCGCTGACGAGCCTGGTGTCTCTGTCACTGCCACGCGGTAACACCGCTCCAACCTCCACTAGCTGATTACCGCCAGCGTGTCAGGTTAAGCGTACGAGCAGAGACCGCACTGGGCTGCGTTGTAGTTCAGCGTTTGTATGCACGACAGCAGACCTCTGCTCCTCTTCCCACTCTTCTCCTCACTACTCTGAGTGGCGCCCGTCCAGAAACCGTCAATATCGCCATTGTTCCGCGCGGTCCCGCTGTGACCCTGGACATTCTCTACAGAACCACTGAACATGTGTCTTCTGTCACTGAACGCCTTGATCATATGTCCGCCCGACTGGCCCGGTTTAGTCACAAGGAGTACGCTCCAAACGCCCACGTGTACTGTAAAACAGATGCAGAAACTGGGGTCCGGTGTATGGTGAGTCAGTTCGGCGCTGTTATCTCTTACTGTAAATGCACAGGACACTAATTATGTCCCACTACCCCCCCACCCCCCCACCGTAACCTGCCTGAATCAGGGGTGTGTCACATGACGGGCGCCCGTGACTCATTAGACGCAGCGTGCAGGCCGTGTGCGGTCGACCTGGCAGACAGAGAGCACACAGTATAGGAAGCGATGATAACGTGCGTTGAGTGACGTTGCGCAATTCACAGTCGCGTAGGAGGGCTGCTGGGTAATGAGTCAGGGGCCAGGCCTTGCCTTCCAGACGCTGCACCCCAAACTGTAAGCGCAACCCTGAATTTCCCACCAATCTGGGAGCAGCGGGAGAAAGGGGAACCAGATGCGCCCACCGTTTTCTTTGAACGTGGGATGACGTCGCTTCCCAAAAATAGGCCTTATTGCAGGAAGGGGCCCTGTGACATGGATGGGAACAGCAGCTCCTGCAACAGTGCAGGCCTGTTGTCTCATGCAGGAGAGGCCTGTGGACGTGGGACATTAAGGAGAGGGAGGGGGCATTCTCCAAACGCCTGCCGCAGAACAATCCCACTCTTTCTGGTGCGCCTCCTGCATTCTTCTCCTCCTCGTGCTCCATGCCGGTGTCGGGAGGAGCAGACAGGACGCATCACCCCGAAAACACGCTCCCCAATTCCCCCTGGCGAGGGACATGGTGGCTGAGGACACTGAGAACTCCTCGGCTCCTTCAGAATCCCCCTTCCCCCCCTGAAAGTGCCGCGGAGAACGGCCAGGCGAGGTTGCAGAAACGCGGAAACGGTAAACAGGGTCAGGGCGTGTGGACACCGCAATCCCAGAATCCCCAGCGCTCCTCTGCAAAAACGCTCAGCTGGATGAACAGCCCCGCTGCGACTCGCCTCGCCACAGAGCGCTCTTAATATTGTTGCGTCTCCGCAGCTGCCGATTTGCACATAACAACAACAAGGAACGATGTCAACAGCGTTCTCCAGTGGCGTGCCGCGCTGTCAGAGACACAAGCACAGACTCCGAGAGGGGCGGAGGTGGAGGCGGAGGCGGAGGTGGCTTTGTGTTGTATTTGTACACTTTGGAACCGTCAGCCTTGACGTGAGGTTGACAGGGAGACGCAGAAATCACACACAAACACACACAGAGCTGGAATTCCTCCATTTTTCCCCCCATTCTTTCTGCTTCTTTCATTATGCACATACCAGCTGGCCAGCTGCTTGGAAGCCCCTTTCAGATTTTGAGGGCACAGACATAACACACTTCCCCTTCTGCCTTGGTCTCGGAAGATAAGCTGTTGTGTCAGGGAGAAATGTGGATGAGAGGTGACACGCATAGTGGGGTAAACCTGCAGCCCTGACCGCTCCTCAAGATGTTCTTCCAACAGACAGAGGCCAAGTTTTCACTGCAGGTCAGGTTTCAGACAGAGGTGCTTACACACTGACCCCTTCTCTCGCTTCAACACACACACACACACACACACAGAGTGACTGCTCAACTGTGTAAAGGTAATTTAGGGTGATTGTGTTTGTGTGTGCGTGCGTGTGAGTGTGTGTCAGATTTAGAGTCAATTTCATTTCAATTCAGTCAGCTCAGGAAATGAACTGAAATTCAATCCAATTCTCAATGGAGAGTGCTGATCAATTTTCAATTCATAAATTGAATTTCAAGTCACACCCTGGATTGAGTGAAGTGAAATGGAATTGACCCCAACTCTGACATGCTCACGCACATGTACATACACACACTCGTACACATGCGCACACACACATAATCACTCCTAATCACATTTACACAGTTGAGCAGTCACGCTCTGAATACCTATGATTCTATTTGAATGTTGATGCTAATTTATCTTGGAGGGCCAAAAAGAATTGCCTCTGCTTGTGTGTACCACCAACCCATACAGCTTTATCCAATGAAATTGCTTTGTGGAGGTAAAGTGGAGTCACGTGATCAGAACCCCCACACCGTAATCCCCACATCTTACAGCCAGCAATGGGTTGAATGAATTATTCATTACAGAATGGCAGATTTTTGTATGCTGTCAAGGTGTGGCTCCTTTTGTCTGCATTGAGACTGTTTCCATATGACTTCATATGTACTTAGTACAGTTATTTTGCTTTTACCTGAGTGGTTGGTAAACTAAAATGTTGCATTGTCGTGTTTTTATAAAGTCAGCTACCTTTTATTTTATCGAGTTTAATGATTGTTCCCATTAGACAGGTTCCACAAAAGCTAAAATTATGCAACAGCAGCAACCCTAAGTTGCATAATAACACAAAGTAAGTCACTCTAATGGGAACATGTCTATTTTGGCTCCATGCTGACTGAGGTGGAAATTCAATCATATGATATCAGATGGCTGCTTCATCGATGGCAAAGGGTGTCTGTCTGCATTATCACCCGATCAGCACCACTGTCACCAACAGGCAAACATCAGCGTTCATCTGTGCGCCTACCAGGCGACAGCACAGCGGGGTGTAATTATCCAATCAGAGAAGCTCTATCAGCTCACGCTTTCCCTGATTGGGTGGATTACTCGCAGCAGCCTGACACCTGGCGTGTGTACACAGGGTCTCCTGTCTGGGTCTGACTGCATTGATCTTCCCAAAACTTTCCATTGTTCTTTTGAAAAACTCCAGACGTGCTGGGTCATGTTTACCCCCCCCCCCCCCCCCCCCAACATGCCCCAGCCCCATGTCTGCGTGGAGGGGTGAGGGGAAGCTGAGCTCAGACGCCGGAGCTGAGGTGTGTGGATTTAGGTGTTCCCTGCCTCCCTCTCTCAAACCAAACAAACCCGGCCGAACACCACAGCAAAGGAGAAACACCACGTGCATCCGTCGAGTCCAGCAGCATCCAGGAGCTCGCGGGGGAGAGACAGGAGGAAGATAAGCAGAGGCTTTGTGTTTTGCTTGGGATGGGTTCAGGTTCTGAACACAGGCCCGATTGTGTCCGGCAGCCAGACAGTGTCAACAGCACAGCAGTCAACAGGATCCACAGCAGAGCTGCGTTCTGCTGAAACGAATTCAGGTGATTTTTAAACCATTAAAGTGACTGACTGGCAATCTAGACCGCTGAAATGGAGGGCAATTTTCCCCCCTGAGAGAGAGGGGGCTGCAGTAACGCCTGCTTTAATTAACTCACAATGAGGGGAGGAGACAAAGGCCAACCTACTGTGTGGCTGTGAGGAGGGGAGAGGCAAGCCCATTCATGTGTGTGTGTGTGTGTGCGCGCGCGTGTGTGCGTGTGTGCGTGTGTGCGTGTGTCCTTCCCCACCCCCCTTCCCTTGATGATGTCATCCTCATCAGAGGGTTGAGAGAGGGGTCTCAGGTGCTCCTCCACACACACCACCACTATTTCCTGTAATCATCTCTGCAACCCTGTCCTAAATAGCCCCCCGACTGGGACCCCCTCCCCCTTACACTGCAGGGGAGCGCATCCTCTAGTAGAAGGGTGTAAATGTTTCTCCAGCTTTTACCAATGCCACTGGACAACCCACTAACCTCAGTCACTGGCTACTTAATCATCTGACACTCTAACTGTCCAAATGAATCCCTGCCTCTACACGTATGCTCAAGGGCGGGGATTCCAGAGCAAAAAGGCTGCTGGGCATCACCCAGGCTGGAGGTCAGCAAACACACACCCATACACACACACATACACACACACACACACACACACACACACACATATACACACACACACCCACCCACCCACCCACCCACCCACCCACCCACACACACACACACACACACACACACACACACACACACACACACACACACACACACACACACACACACACACACACACACACACACACACACACACAAATATAGATACACACACACACACACACACACACACACACACCCACACACACCCACACACACAATCACACACACACAAACCCAGCTCATCATAACTGTTGTCACACCGATGGCCTCCCTGCTCCCCTTGGCTGCACAGTAGCAGACTCGCTGAGGTGCGGTGCGATGATGTGCTTCAGGTCCCACTCTCCTCTGAAGCCGCAGGCAGATTGCCTGTGATCCCTGTCTTCACTCCTGGCACACGTCTCCAGACCAGGCCTTGCGTAAACAGAGGCTGGATGTCGGTCTGTCTCTGCAGCGCCCGGAGCACAATTAGCAAAGATACTGTAAAAACCGCACTCATTCTCTACACTGTGCTGCAAGCGTCTTTGACGGCCACAGCTATGTCGCTGTTGAGTTTGCCTCCACATAAAGGAAAACACAGCGAGGGCCTCTGGAGGAATATGGGGTATGTGCGGTGGGCTTGGGGAACGTTGTTCCTTTTTTGGGAGCTGAGGCATGCCTTACCTGTTTTGGCACATTTTTCGGCTCGAGCGGGGGCCGCGCGTTCCCCCGTGACGCAGGCCGACGTGGGAACGCGCCACCGCAGATCCGAGCGGCCGCTATTTCAGGACCGAATGTCACCCGGAGGAATAGCGCCGCTGGCACCGGGTCCCGAGCTCGGGGGGGGGGGGATCTGCTTTCCATTCCTCCTCCTATCTCAGGCACTCGGCCTTATTTGGACAGGCCCACAGACTCACCTGTGATATAAAAGGCTAAATTCGTCTCCTCCCTCAAGGACAGATGTGTGTTGACAGGAAGCACTTGCAGAAGCTGAGATGCCTGAATTTTCTCTCTGTGAGAAAGGAACAGCAGAATTTGGGTCTCTGTTTTTTGATCGTTCTGTCCCCTCTCTGTATCCAGCCCCCCCCTTTCTGAACAGCATGTCCCACACTTCGTTGGATGTGTGTTTGTGTTTCCAGGCTGTGGGGGTAGGAGGCGGGCGGCTCTTTGAGATTTCTTGATGTCCGTGTTTGAGCCGATGTGTTCTCTCTCGCTCCTGCCTGCCAGCAGAGACCGGCTCGGGGCAGCTCGGGTTCGAGGCCTCTGTGGAGAGCCATTGTTGTCTGGGCCAGAGCTGTTCCAGTCGGAGAATCGGTCCCTTTTTTTTTTCGTCTCTGCAGGCTGCAGATCGCAAGAACGCTCGGGGAAAAACATGCGTAATGTTCCGTGTTGGGTTTTTGCGCCGTCGTCGTAGCAACTGGAAGAGAATGCCCTGGCTACAGCAGCACCTTCCTGCTGGGGTAGGAACAAATGATTGAGGCCGATACAGAAGGAGGCGGGGTTTAGGATCAAAGCAGAGGCCCACCCATTCCCTCTCAATGTTCTCTCACCTGCTGTGGCTCTCACTCCTTATACCTGTAGTCAAGGGTACCTAAAGACCTAAGATCCCTATATGTCTACAGGGAGCTGACAAAGCTCACCTGAAACAGCGGCTCTGAGATGTGGGCCGGGTTCTACAGGGGACAGGTTGTCCAGGCCCAACTAAACTTTCACCCTAGTCCAACCAAGCTTTTTGATTATGCTGTGACAGAGTAATACTGTGATTCCTCAGGGAGGCAGAGGGTTTTGACGGAATAGGGATAATGAGGGAGGCAGGCAGGTTACTGGAGAGAGGTGAGCTTGTTTATGCGTGTGAGAAAGACTCAGAGGTTGTGGCTAAAAATATGTACTCATGGGATGGATTGAGACATGCGGAGTAGGAGTGTCAAGGTCAATCCTGACAATATCACCACGATTATAATAAACATTGCTTATTAAACATTTTTGTCAAGGCTGCACTTCTATGACTCATCTGATTGCTTTGTACTGTATCTCTTGGCCCAGATAGACTGTTGAGTTCATTACACTGCTTGGTGTGATATTTTAGTTCAATTTCAGTTCAATGGCGCCGTATTGGCAAGACAAACAGATCCAGTGCTGCCAAAGCAATAATGTAAAGCAATCAAATTCAACGATACAGAGGCAAAGAAAACATATGGACATACAGGTTAAACGGCAACCAACAATAATTAACTGAAGGATTACATGTAAGTAGTGGTAATTTATAAATTAATTAATTAATATGCATCTCTCTCACTGTAGTCATAATTACTCACTTGGTCAGATGCAGATTTATGCCTTGGCTCTGTCTTTTTCAGCTCTCTGTAGCCCCTTACCCACCAATGGAACCCCAACTTTGAAAAGCTAGGGCTACCGGATTGGGAGGGCTATGGGCATTGGGAGGGTTTGACTGAGAACATCAGGCAGGAGGCCTTGCTTGTGCCCTTGTGCATGCTCCTGGACAGAGAAGAGACAGAGGAATTATTGGACTAGGTAATATTACATTGTCAGCATTTTTTAAGGCAAGTAGGCAGTTTTCAGTCTGGTATTGCTGTGAGAAGAAAATTTAGAGAAGTTGTGGAATTCCCAAATCCATCTTCTCTTCAGCGTTGGACGGCAAAGGAGGCAGAAGAAGTCTTATCTTTATGGAGTGAAAAGTATAATCGGTGAAGTCTCAAGGGTTTGAACAATAATGCACAGTAACATAGGATCAATATCACGGGGGAGGGGCCAGAGATCTTGTTTTGGAGGATCAAAGGAAGAACACCAGGCCCTCCAAGGTCCATGCTAACAGTCCCAGCTATTGCACCTGGTCCTACAGCCACAAGTGGAAAAGCACCTTGTCGTACCAATCAGTGGGTATGGGTCCAGCAGATTCCTGCCTGTAAGGTCCTCTGAGGGCCTCCTCCCACTTTACAGTATTGATCCCTGATCGGACAGTCCATACGTGATGACCGCACCTGCCTTCCCCTAACACACCTCACCCAGGGGTACTGCGTCTGAAATGTGGAGGGTGAGACCGAGTCCGTTCAGCTGATACCGGGCTTGCCTTATCCACCTCCTACGTCTGCAGGATGTGAACGTGCCGCCAAGGCTGCGACAAAATAAATTCCTCAGTTTGTGTGGTAGCCATGACGGCACTGTGGAACGTGTGTATGTGTGTGTGTGGGTGGGGGGGGGGCGTTCTCTGCGTTCTGTCCCCAGATAAACAGCGGATGAAAGCATGTGACTTTATTAGGAAAGCAGCGACAGAGAGGGTGAAAGGACACTGGTGAATTTTTTACATTCTTCCCCAAAATCATTCCATCGGGGAGAACCCTGAGGAGAGGGAGTGGGTGGGGAGAAGGGAAGGGGGGTACAAAAGTTCATAGGTGAAGAGCTACTTTGAAATGACCCCCGAGTTAGAAAGAAATGAGACACTGACCACCCCCAGCTTTCACATCTCTCTCCTTCTCTCTCTCTCTCTCTCTCGCCTTCCCCTCTATTTTTGATTCCTGTTCTCGGGCATGTCCCCGCAAGGACTCTCCGCAAGCCTGGATTCCCAGGATTGTTCAGATACACTATCTCAGCTAACCAAGGAAAATAAAAGAAGCAGAGAAAACAAAGGAGGTGAGAGAGCCAGAACAAAGACATAATAATGTCCTGATGCAGCCCCGTGGGACCCGCGGGGGGGTTCCGGGGGGGGGGGGGGTAACCTTCACGTCCCACCACCTCTCCCAGCAGGCAGCTTGGCTTTGCAGAGGTTTGAAAACAATGCTGGGATGCTTATATTTATTCTGCATGTCAAGTATGCATAAATACACTTTACTTATTTTTTTTTTTTTTGCATTATCACTTCTCACATTACATTATTGTCATTTAGCAGATGCTCTTATCCAGAGTGACTTACGTAGGTTACAATTTTACATATTATCCAGTTGTACAGCTGGATAGCTACTGAGGCAATTTTTTGGGTCAAGTACCTTACCCAACAGCAGTGTCCCAGTGTGGAATTGAACCAGCAACATTTTAGTTATGAGCCCTGCTCTTTATTACTACACCACACTGCTGCTGAGTATAATAATTAATATTACAAATAAGGAGAAAGGCATGTGGGGTTATTTATACACAGTACAGTGGTAAGCTGTTGAAGAATCATTGAAAATGAAATTGTGTCAGCATCATTGCAGGAAATAGAAGGAGGACTATCGATCGATCAATCAATCAATCAATAAACTAATCTTATTGAAAGAATGGATCAATAGGGATAATGATACACACTAATCCTGTTTCTCTCTCTCTCTGTCTCACACACACACACACACACACATGCATGCACACATACACACACCAAAAATGGGTCTCAGGGGTTAATGACTTGTTAAAATTCGGGGCGGGTGGGGGTGGAGGGAAGGTGTTGATGTCCCCACAAGGGATACACACAGGACCTGTGACTCAGAGGAAGAGGGTGGGGGTCAGGGGTATTCCAATCATCCGAAGTTTTCAGACTTTCCTGAGGACGTGGTGTTCCCTGCAAAGAGGGGAGATCAGAACTCCGTGCCATCAGATAAGAGGTGTCACGGTCACGCCAACATCATGCTGACACCTGGCCCCTGTCCCCACCTGGCCACACCCTGGACTATTTCTGCAGCTCTACCTCCTGCCAAATGTCAAGGTACCAGGGAAAGAAATAACATGATAAGCACAACAACGCTATGCTAACTAGCAGCACCAAGGACAGGACTCAAGAAATTCAGTTCAGTTTAACTGCAAGTGCGACTTCTGCTCTTCCCAAGCAGAGTTCAGTGAGTTCAGCCACCACCAAAATGAATGAACTATGTTCATATTTCTAAAAAAAAGGAGTATCAATTGCTTATTGTTTGAATCTAAATGTTGATGGAATCCAGACCCAAATCAGTGTGCGCTGTCTGGGGGCGGGGGACACACAATGTAACTGCACATTTACACTAAGAAATGGACTTTTTTCCTTCTTCCTTCTTATCTAACTTAAAGCTTATAGTCTGTATAATGCCTATTTTTGAGTAAATGCCAGGGTATACAAACATTCAGAAAACATTAGCATATTCATCCTCTACTCACTCCAAGGTTATACAGACACCTCTGAGTCTCTGGTGAGTAGCTGCAATGTGCAGATTACATGAATTTTACACATTTGGGGTCCTCAGTACCCACAGTAGTCTCTGAGAGATAACAATAATGACATCCTGATGAAAGGTTTAAGTGTGGTGATGCAATTTCTGCGCTTGTTTCTTCACATTTTCCACGCAATTGGGCAGGTCCTCCGCCCCGTAATCTCCTGTTATCTAGAAAACCCGAGCACCTGGACAAGTTCCTGCAGAGAGCTTTAAACGACGCGCCGAGAGGGGCGCGTGTTTCACCGTCTCCCTCGTTAACCGGGCGATTCCAAATTACAGCTCTGAGGTGGATCTGAATGTTCTTGTCTGAGGCTGAACTCTGATGAGAGTGAGGGGCAGGTAAGGGGATACCTGTGGTGTGAGACATGTGAGTGTAGCACAGCATTGCAGAGAAACACCGAGTTACAGAACTGCATTACGGTGGAGCCTGAGGTGTGTGTGTGTGTGTGTGTGTGTGTGTGTGTGTGAGGGGATTGAGAACCCAAAGGCAGTGGCCATGTTACAGACAATCATGATATGCAATTGCACCTGAGATGAGGTGAAGGTGAAGGACTGGTTCATCCTGTCTGTGCCGGGACTGGTGAAAGATTGGGAAGAAAGATCAACGCATGTCATAATCAGAATATGCATAACAGCGCTGCATTACCATATTAGATTAGCGGGATATGACACGGCAATAAAACGCCACGGCAGTGCGAAACAGCGTCCCAGCAGAACACTGTTACAAAGCATAGCTGATGTGACCGAGGACAAGGAATATCCATCAGGCCAACTGGACTCAGAGGAAATCAATAGGCATGGCTTCTCAAGTGTCCCGCAGACAGACAGTCAGTGGCCCCCACTACCCTTTCTGCCACCCACCCTGTCGTCGTCCCCTCCCCACTGTCCTGGATCACCACAGCAGGCCCCAGCTGCTCATCCCCTGCCCCCTCGGCCCCCTTCAGCTCATGAAACAGACACATGTCACGGCCCAAAAGAACCCTCTACGGTTCTGTTTCCACACAAATGGACTTCAGACCCTCACTACTTCTATCAGTCCTAGTCTCTCCCTACACACACATACAGAGGTGCACACACACACGCACGCACGCACGCACGCACGCACACACACAGACATACACGCACGCGCGCACACACACACACACACGCACACACACGAACACGCATTCTTTGGCCAGATTGTTAGGATTGTTAAGATGTAGGAATCAATGATCAATGTCCTTCGTGCTAGCACAGCCACAACCCAGGACTCCAAACCAAACACATGATCTACTGTACCGTCTTCAGTATGCTGAGATGCCTCACACCTGAGTCTCTGAGCGCTTTGCCATCTGTCGGTCCTGGGGTCTGTTACACATCAATCTTCTGATAAATGACCCTAAATCACACACTAACATAATCACACACTAACATAAATTCAGAAAGATTAATTAAATGTGTTTTCATAGACGTCATGGGGTACTCCTGAGGATTGAGTTGCAGGCTGAACTGTCACTCTGACCTGTCCCTCTGTGACTGGATTCTCAATAGCCAGTTTATACAGCAGGAGTCTTGTAGCAGTAATTCACACAGCAGGCTGGTTTACACTAACTGGGTGGTTCATAGAAGTGCTTAATAGAAAACCACAACCAAATGAATTAAGGGCTCAGTGGTTGAGCGGCCAATAGTTTTTCTTCCCTCGCCCTCTTTCTCCACCAGTAAGTTTTGGTGATATGGAGTGGATGATTTCGAATCCTGAAATCCCATATAAAAAGTCTTGTTGCCAATACCATATGCATATTTTTTGGTATTTTGATTTTTTTGGTCAAAGGCCTTTTATTTACCTTACTACTTACCCTTGACTTAGACACGGCTGTATCTGTTCGAAATGTAAAGATCTCAAATAAATTTCAAATTCCCAAATTCTTTCTCGCTCTCTGAACCCCCCCCCCCTTGCAGAAGGAGAGGAATGTCAGGAATTGTGAAAAGGGACAGAGAGGCAGGTTTAAGTGCAGACACATGCTGCAGACAAATTGCAGGCACCCTGAGATGACCGCTGGAGGAATTCTGAGCAGGAACGGGGGGGGTCGCCTTTCCAGGCCCTGACACCTGCGGCATGACTCATTCCTCTGCGACAGCTCCCCAGGGTGGGGGGGGGGGAGCGAGGATGTTTTTGAGGAATTTTGGAAGCACCCCATTATCTGCCCTCCACCTGACACAGAGCAACTATGGACACAGCTTTTGGGAGACGACGTACTTCACCTTCCTTTACTTCACTTCCTGCTTGCTCTGTCTCCTCATGCTCAACAAGCGTCTGATTCATTTTCACCTTGAATAATAAAAGCGCAGATCTATGGATATAAGGTGAAAACACAGAGATACGTAAATATATATCTGAGAAAGGAAGAGGACAACACAAACAGCGTGGTTTAAGATCGCCCTCTTGTGGCTACTTTAAGTATAAACACTGCATGTTGTTGGGGGTTTACTAATTTCTATATCTTAAATATATTCATTTGGCAGATGCTGTTATCCAGAACAAATGACAAAAATATTACTGCTAATGTAAAACTGTAATATACCAGTATAAAAAAACGGCTGTTATCTGTTTTATGTAACTTTTTTTGAGATGCTGTCATCCAAAGCGGCTTTCATTCAACACACACACAATTCAGAGAAGAAATAAGAAGAGGTATACAGATACAGAGGAGCTAGAGTTACAGTAAATAGGCATAAATAGGTGAATAAACACCTAAATAAAAACACAAAACCAGGAAATGGCTTTCATGATTAACATGACTGTATCATGCTAGCCTAGGGGGAGGGTAGCCCTTTACAATGACCTATCAAAGCAACATTACTTTAAGTGGTAGTGATTACATGGTGTAAAATCATGATTCACAAGGGCAACATTAACTTATATCATGTTACCATACTGCCTGCAATTAACAATGAACTAAAAATGCCCTGACTGATATTGACTGATCGAATTTTGGGTAAAATTAGGACAGGAGGTCCTAATTTTGGGATACAAGGTCGTGTCTATAGTCAGCCTTGGAAGGATATTTCGGATATTTTTTGGTGCTTGGGGAAAATGGTTTATGTGTTTGGTCAAATGCCCCCATGCTTTTTAGTTTAGACAGAATCCTTGTTTAACTCCTGGGTCATCTGAGGGAATGACACCTTTAATTGTAGCTAACTGATTTATGCGCGGGAGATAAGGACTCTGTCTTAGGTTCTCAGTGAGGACACAGAAAAATTGGCGGCGTTTCTTTAATTAACAGGCTATGCCCTGTCATGAGGTTCTGGAAAGACAGTACCCAAATGGAAAGGGTGAAGTCATAAAGCCGTTCCCCTGACAACGGAACATTCCAGAACAGTGACATCCACACACCTGCAGCAGCTTTCTTGATGACTAATGATTGAAAAAGCTGGCAATCACTGATATCAATGGGCGACCGCGGAGGATGAGGAAATGACAGATGTAGCTCTGCAATTTGCTTAATTAAGAGTGGAAGTTTCCAATATGCACACCCTTCCCCTTCCAAAACACACATCCAGGAATACACAGATGGACAGGCACATACACACACATACGCACAAATACACGGTGGCATGCATAAACACACACACACACACACACACACACGCACACACACAAATGCAGGACATCATGCATACCCACAAACACACACACCTCTTTCCTCAGAGCCTAAAGTGGGGCCAAATACAAATGTCTGTGTATTATCGCCATTAAGCTGTGTCAGTACATACCTCTTGAATCACAGGGTCCCTAAAATCGTTGAGAGAGGAAACCCTGGCCAGCCAACCTACCACTATTCTGGACGAAAGGAAATCATATTGACCATATTGTTCTGCAGCAGTGGGCTCCAGGTCATTGTGGGCAGATGACAGGACCAGTTTCAAACTCTGGCTCAAGCTAAACAAACAGTCTGCACTCAAGACCAGCACCTTGGTAACTGACCCACGCAGGAGTCCATGGTAGCTACCTTTAATGAATGAGTGAGTTCAGGGAGTCATTGAGGAAGAAGCACTTCGATCATGAACCAGAAGAAGATTCCAGCAAAAATGGAGAAAAATTCATCTCGAAGGTCTGGTGTATTTCAGAGCAGATCTGGTCCCAGCGGTCTGTTGATATTTTGAGTGAGCCAAAAACATTATCATCTGCACATATTTTATTGAGTCACGCAGGACATTTTTATTCCTCCGATGAGTCATCGATATCTCTAAGGAATGGCTGTCCAAACACTGAAAGACTTATGTTTTTTTCCAAGCTGTTTGGCTCAGTTGAATGGACTGTGTACTGTGGTAGCTGCATGGCATGGTAGTTAAGTAAGAGATTTGATAACCAGGGTGTTCTAGTGTGGAAAGCCTCAGTAGGTATACAGCTGTACAAATGGATGATATATCAAACACGTAAGGCTGTGTATGATTGTCTGGACATGGGCATGTGTGTCAATTTAATATTAATATTAAATATGTAATATTTCAATTGTAATCAATTAAGATCACTGGGCTAATTTACCTGGGATTATTAAAGCAAAACCCACCCCTCCCAGTCTTCCTCTAATGCAAAATGTCTCTCATTACATTTGGCACTCGGTACTTGTGGCAGTGTGGCATAGTGGTAAGGAGCAGGGTTCATAACCAAAAGGTTGCAGGTTTGATTCTCCACGCAGGCACTGCCACTGTGCCCTTGGACAACGTCCTTAACCTACAACTGCCTCAGTATTTATCCAGCTATATAAATGGGTAAAACTAAGAGCATCTGCTAAAATGACAATGATGTAATGTAATGTAATGTAATGTAATGTAATGTAATGTAATTACATTCTTCCCGTTGTGTGGCGTACCGTATCTCTGGAGCATGGCAGCCATGGGAACGAGAACGCTTTCTCGTGTAAGCTGTGCTTCCTGCGTGCGCACAGACGGCCCCTTCGCGTGCCCGCGGTGGAGATTAGCGGAGCCTGGGGGGCCTCGGGCTGCAGGAATGCGGACCAAAAGGCCTGGCGTTGTGCATTCTTTCCGCTCAGGAATGACCGACATCGAAACGTGGTGGGGGGGGGGGTGGGGGGGGGGAGGAAACAGCAACTGGTCAGACAAAACACGGGACACATGATCCGCGCTGTCCCATCCGCCGACACGCAGGGCCAGAAGAAAAGGCGAAAATTCCCCAGCCGGATCGGGGTGGTTGTTCAGCTGTATAGAAAACCCATGACCGGGCCCAACTGAAAAAACGAAAGAACGTGTTTACGCTCTGCGCGGTAATCCTGGAGGAATTCGCAGCACCGATGTGACCAAAACACATCACACGCAGTGCGTGCAACTGCACACAGACGTGCTGTGGCCTGGCCAGTTTGGATAAAATGGGGAAATTAAAGTGTCATAGACGAGGTACAGCTTATAGACTGCAGAACTGTGAATGAAAAAGTGGCATAAATTTCCTTGGTAAGAAAAAGTTAAAGTTAGTAAGAAAAAGAAAAAGAGAGACATTTTTCACAGGGATTAATTGAGTGGATTACATAAACTATTTCAAGCCGATTTCTGTTGCTGGAGCAAGAGAACATTATTGAGAGACATTATTTCAAAGTAAATTGTGCACTGACACAAAGAATATTGGTATTAATGCATGGGATAGGTTATCAGGACTATTGATGGGAACAGAGACCCTCAGAGAGTTCAAGACCAGGCTTGTGCTGTCAGAGATATTCTCTAGTCTATAGGCAGTACAACAAGCATCGGTTCACTTTGTTCTCATGTTTCCTCCTTTTCAGTGTTGTTTTCATGCCGAAAGACAATGTTATTAAAGATATTTCATATAAGTACGCTGTCCATCCACATCTGACCTTTTCTACATTCACACTCCATCAAGAAAAAATTCTTACAGTACAGACTTACTGTGTCTCAGAAAACAGTCTGCACTCAAAATGTAATACAAAGAATTTACCGCTACACTTACTGTTACACTTTACCAGTGTTATTACACTGTAACTAACAGTTACACTGTAGTTACTGTGTAATGTGGCTAGACTCTTTGGCAAAAAATATTCTAGTTATTAATATAATTACAACTGTATTTACTTAACAGTACATAACCAACTAGTTGAACTCAGTAAATAGCAGCAATAGTGTGGTAAATGTGCATTAGTGTGCAGCTACACTCCTGATTCTAAATTACTTACAGAGTAGCTCTACTGGAATAGTGCACTTTAAAGCAAAGTGTTCGCAAATTCCCTGATCTGAAAGGGAGAATGTGCTTTCACTGGGTACAGCAAGTGATCACATATATTATTGTCATTTAGGAGACTCTCTTATCCAGAGCAACTTACATGGGTTAAAATATTTACATGTTATCCATTTATACAGATGGAATTGTGGGTTAGACACCTTGCCCAAGGGTACAACAGCAGTGCCCCAGCAGGGAATCAAACTTGTAACCTTTATGTTACAAGCCCTGCTCCTTACCACCATACCACACTGCTGCCTACGTGATCACAGAAATGATACAGTTTTCAGGGAACTGGTGGTTAAAAATTCTATAAGTGCATGAATTGTTTGTAAAAGTATGCCCAAATCATTTTGCCATGTCATGAGGATTTAATCTCTTGCGAAATATGTCATCACAACACAACATATACTTGCAATGCAGGGTTTAACATTAAAAAGGCACCTCTGAAACCCGAAAGAATCTTGTTTTATTGCAACATCTTCAGTTTGCTCTTTTCACCTTTCAGATGGATGCAACTGTAGGAATCTGATTCCGGTATTCTTTTGGACATTGAAATGTATCATTCTTTCCTGTTGACAGACACTGGCTGTACATTATGATATACAGCCTTGTCCAAGAAAAAGGGGGAAAGAGCAAAACGCTATAAATCTAAACATTCCAATGTCTGAGATAGTCAAGGACCTATCAGGAAGAAATTTCTAGTATGCCGCAGCAATCTATGAATTATGACCAAAAAGATGCAAGCATCCTTTCGTTATCAGGCTATACATGCACAGTCGCACCATAACACATTAAACTTCCCCTGCAAACCCGCTCCGAATCAGTCACCGGCAGACGCGCGAATCTCCCTCACTTCTGATAACACCGTGGCTAATGCTACTGTTGTTACAGCTGCCGCTACCCACACATACTGCATATCACTCTGAATGCCAAGCTTCTGCTTACCATTTATTATCTGCTACCTGTTACTGGGGCTCACAGAAAATGCTACGTCTCTGTCATACTTACCACACAGCTACATTTCATGGCATTATTCGCAGAGGTTACAGAAAGGGCATTCACTTTTGACAGCATACACAGTTCAGCCTCCCTCCTCGTGGCCATAGAAATATTAATGGGGCAACACTGCAAATGCACTGTAGAGTAGCTTTTCTCTCTACAACTGAAGTTAAACACACCAGGGTCTGGAGCTCAAATCACACTCTTCAGTTGATGTAATACATTTGACTTGTTCTTACAGGCAGGAAGAGCACAAACTACTCATACTGACATGAATGCATAAAGGGTTATATAAATATTGCAGAAAGGAATGCTGGTTATTCTAAGGTTTAAAGGTGAGGGCAGGGGGGTTCTTCGATGAGGAAATTAAAATTATGGATAATTCATTACACTGTTGCTTAAGTGGCAATGGATTCAACCTGCATTTTAGAACTACATGACCAGCAATAAAAATATGCTTCTTGAATATTATTTTAAATACACTGTAAACATGAACACGTCACAATAATGCTTACACTGAGAATACTACATTCAGTGAAAAACAGATTACAAGGCAATAGAGGTGATTGGACTTACATCAAAGAAGCCCAGCTGCTTCCAATTAACACCTGTTTGAGGGAGAGACTAAAACTGCAACAACTTTCAATCTTCAGAAAAAAAAACTTTATTGAAACAAATAAATTAACAAGTTAATCAAGTGAGGTACTATATTCAAACAATAAGCATTTCATTTCTCTTTCTCAAAGCGATCAGCTGTACATAAGAAAATCAAACTTCAGTAATATTTCCTCAAATTGTACTGGAAGAGAATGTTTAAAATTAGGTTTGTTAGCATGTTATTGCTTTAAAGTCATTATTTTTTGTTATTACAATAATTGCTCTGTATATATATATCTATATATATTTGAGTGATGCAAACAGGAAGGGGTTGGAGATTGAAATAAGAGCACAAGAGTGATGGATGGGACATAGTGGGTCTCTATAGAGACATAAAACATGCAGAAGGCTTTGATCATGCACAGCATTCATGTACTACAGTGGACCACTGCTTTTTTTTTCCTCTTTAAACCTTATAAAATAATGCTCACCCTTGGCTGTAAAAGTTTTTTTTTTTTTTTTGTGCGTTAAGCGTGTGGAGGTCTACATGGCATGCTCGCGATGGGCGAGTGGGCGTGTCCAGAGCGCTGCTCCGACCCTCCAATCGCGTCTCACTTCCATGCATGTGGGCGTGTGCGTGCTGCAGACAGAGCAACGTGTGTGCAGACAGAAGGGTTCCCATTAAAACTAATGACGACGTGACATATTATGGCAACCAAACTATTCGTCCCTCCTGCTTTGACCTTCGTACGCGGTATCTTTTGGCACGGAGAACCCTTGCTTCTGAGGAAAAATATTTTTCTTCTTCTTCTTCTTTTTTTTTTGAAAGGTGTTTGGTAGCACTGGGATAATATCTTAATTTGATGATTCAGTGAACTGTTTTTCATGATTCATACAGTTAGTTTCTGTCAACATAACCAAACCTGGACTTACAATAGCCATCTGAACAAACACCATGCTGTCTCCATTTCAGAAGGCTTTAAAACTCCATAGCTCTGGACAGCTCTGTCTGCCACACATGACCAAATCCATTACATCTAAGTGCAAATTACATTATTGGAAAATCATTTCTAAATGACATTTCTCTACCATACAGTGCAGTCCTAAATGACTGCATCCTATGATTTTATATCTCATATCTCATGTTCTATATCTCTCATAATCATGCCAATCTTAATAATCAGACATACTCTCTGCTTTCTATGATTCCCTAGTGTTTCAGCTCTGAGAGGAACATGGGTGGGTGGGGATTGGGGGGGGGGGGGGGGGGTGGATAACATGACATTGCCCCCTGACATGTCCAGGATAGGTCTTCACAACAGATAGAGTGTCAAGACTCAAAGGTCACACATTTAGAGGTATCATTTACGTCAAGCCTCAGAGCTCCATTCTCTGTCCTTTCAAAGTCAATGATATTTAAAAAAAACAAAAAACCCTATGGGTACATCGGTGTGATCAACCTGTGACCTCAATCATCTGAGTCAGCCAACTGGACCGGACCGATGACCTGGACTGAAGGCTTCTCAATTGTCAGAGAGTAAAAGCTTGAATTGTACTGGCAAAGAATGGCCAGAGGTAACTGCAAAATAAACTTGCCACTGATACAGTATTTCTTTAGTTCTGGCTGGTTATAGTTATACCTGACTCATTGACAATCAGTTGGTCGGCCACACTCAGCTTTACAAGAAGTCTGCAGTGGCTGGAGGAGGTAACGGAGAATTACTAGACTAAATGATTTCTCCATTTGTAAATCTGTGTAACATCATAAGCATTCAGGTCATCACTGTATCTGCCTGCTTATGGTGATAGCAGAAACAGTCCGCTTAGGTTTTGCGGTGATGGTCAAATTTGTTTAACATCAAACTAAGGCTAACTAACCTGACCACAGGGGCAGCTCCGGTCCCAGGTCCTGGTTTTCACTCTGGCCAAGGGGCTACTTTCCTCAGTAGGTTTTCAATGGTGTTATCCTAAATCTAAAAATAAGGTATTTATACAGTCTTCCTCTGTGCTTTAAACCACCACAATACCGAGAAAAAATAAGGCAGAAGAACTTAAATCCTTAATACAACTTTTTTCATTTGCAGTTTGAAAAACAGACACTGTAAAAAAATA
Source organism: Megalops cyprinoides (assembly GCF_013368585.1). Classification (NCBI taxonomy): domain Eukaryota; kingdom Metazoa; phylum Chordata; class Actinopteri; order Elopiformes; family Megalopidae; genus Megalops; species Megalops cyprinoides. The sequence goes on from NC_050603.1 coordinate 4,898,711, forward strand.
TAATACTGATTTTTTAGGCATTATTTGTACTATAAGCCATTGATAGGGGAGTGATGTGTCATAGACCCCTGGCTGGAGCTATCATACGTTGTCAGTAACACACTGATTTGATTGACCAACTGAATCACACCATTTTACTGTGGAGAGCAGTCTTTTTCTGATTGGTTCATACATGTCAGTTATTGACAGCATATGTTAGCTCCACTCATTTTGTGGGTCATGGAGCCTCCTCTCTTACCATTGCTATAAGCTCTGTAGTCGAATCACACCAGCTTGCCACTAGCTTCAAGGCATCTTAGTGAGAGAGCCATTCCAGCTTCGTTACCTACTCCAGTACAGTACCAAATATAAATCACGGGTAGCTAGGTTTTCATGAAATGGAACAGGTTTGTGCTATAAATATTCAAATTCGTAGTGCTCACTAGCAGTAATGACAATCAAAATTCAACATATGCTACCATTAGGAACATTTACATATTGCCGACAAACTAGCCCATGTAATATGCTATTCTGCAAAAATTAGCTTTGACTCATAAGGCTCTAGTTTATTGAACTTTTTAGAATCATTTCAGACAGCAAGGGACATTTCATCATTTTCATTCAGCTTTTTTAAAGTATTACAATGGATTTTAATATTAGGATTAAAAAAAAAAACATTGGAAAAATATAATTTTATCTGTTCTATGGAACCCAAGTGATGTGTGGATGTTAAACACAGACTACAAAGAAAAGATGATTACAAAGAAATAAAAAAACATTTGTGGAACAGAGAGTGTGATATCTTCCATAAATTAATGTCAAAGTGCTGTGGTGTTTGCTTAAGTACTGGTTTTTAGACCTGGGTATTCCAGTTCTGTCCATACATATGATTAAATGCCACTAGTAGAGAAAACCTTAAACTGACATGAACCTAAAAGACATGGATGATGTGAACAAGTTCTCTAGACTATGCAGTGTAACGCGGTCTCTGATGCATACCAAGCCATGCTATCGGTCTGAGCTGAGACTGCATGTTTTTGTTATTAAGAAGTAACTGTTCCGTAGGATGCAGACATACATACATACATACCCAGACAGTACATACAGACATACATACATACCGAAATGACAGAGTTCAAGTTTGTTGAGATTGATTCCTTCCACACCAAAATGTGTTGTCTGTTAACATTCAATCAACGTTACTGATGATGACTGTGTGTGTGTGTGTGTGTGTGTGTGTGTGTGTGTGTGTGTGTGTGTGTGCTTATGCCAATGCAAGCGAGTGATATTTGCAATTCCTCGTAGCAAAAGTGCCAAACGTTTCCAAACGTTTGGAAAAGGAAACAATGTTTGTGTATGGTAAACATTTCCGGAGGTGTCCTGCAGAGCAGATAAGCTCTTCCAGAGAGTCCAGAAGGCATGAGAGTGAAACCGAGCTTTGTGAAAACTTCTTTCTCTGGCCACGAGGGGGAGCCGTGGGAGAGCTGACTGCAAAAAAACCTCTATTAATACTCCCATCGCCACGGTAACCCATAGTACGTTGCAGGATGAGTTCGTTTTTGTACCTGGCAATGAAGACAGCAGTGACAGAGAACAACGTACAGTAAAGATGGATGCTTCTGGATTGACGCTGCGTGGATTCACTGATCTTTAAATTATCTGGATAGCTCATCCTTTTCATGGAGCACCCAAGCACTGCCATTCCACATACTATAAAGACTGGTGAATCTACGCAGCATTGACTTCCCGCTTTCAAAAACCAAAAAAAAAATAAACCAAAAACAACACCAACACAGAGTGAAAGTGAACAGTGTAAAAAAAAAAACAAAAGGAGAGAGGGGGGTGAGGATGAGGAGGAAAGATGAATACCGATGACTCTAAAGTGTCTGGAACCACAACCCCTTAGGCAGAAGCCTTCTGCTGAGCGTCAGAAGCCTCCCCATTGGACACTGGCCCTGCTAAAATCTTTGCTTTCTACACAACCTCCTGCACCCACCCTTTCAGGACCAAACGTGTCACCAGTCATATTAAAGGAGTATTGCAAAGTTCTGTTTGGTTTTTTTTTTGCACAGTGGGCTTCTTATTAATGATCAAATGGAAACCTGAGTGGCAGGACATGTGACCAACTCCCAGCTTGTAGAGCTGTTATAATACCCAGAATGCCACCCTGAGCCACCCCCCATTTGCCCCCTCCCATCACCAGTGTGTTTCCCTCAGGACAGCTTTTGTGGACGCGCCAGCCATGTGGGGAAAAGTCCAGGAGGGGATTATGGGAAATGATGTCCTGGAGGGTGGGCTGCCCCTCTGTGAGCCAGAGTCCCTTGTGTTGAGTGGTTTTCCGGTCTGATCGGCCGTCGTGATTGAAGAGGAGGATGACGAGTCAACTGCACATTCTTCAGAGGGTCAGGAATCAAAAAAACAAAGATCTCAATCACATAAATCGAATTCAAACAAACTGAAAACACTACAACACCCGCACCCTCAAAATAGTTTAAAAATTCCTTTGAAAGTCTATTGATTAAAAACAAACAAATAAAAAAAACATAGAAACTGTAGTAGATGGATATCTGAAAAAAAAAATTCAGAACTAACAAAATGCCCTCCGAAACATAGCCAACATGGCACAGAGTGTGTGTGTGTCCACAGTTGCTGGAGGTAAAAAAAAAAAAAAAAAAAGAAAGAAATAAAAACACAGACGGGGAAAAGGTGGTGTGTAAAACAGTGCTTGCATATCAGTAGTCAGGTAGTGTCTGTTTCCCTCCAATCAGAGAGGAAGAGAGAGAGAGAGAGGAAGCTGTAGTGAGCAGTTTTGCAATGTCTCTGCTCAGTTGTCGCCCCCTGGTGGAGAGAGCCTTAATAACAGCCTCAGACTGGCAGACCTGCTGGAGTGTGGGATTGCCACAGGGAAGGAGAGATAAGAAAAAGAGGGAGAGATGGAACGAGAAAAAGAGGGAGGGAGAAGAGGGTGGAGGAAGAGAGGGGGTAATGAGTGGGAGGAGAGGGGTAGAGGACCAGAATGACTGATGGAGAGGGAGAAAGGTCAGAGTGAAAGAGTGAAAGTTAGGGGAAAGTATGGGTGAAAAGGGGGAGGAGTTAGGAGGTGGACGGTACAACATGGCCAGAGGTGAGGTGATTGGTTGAGAGGTGGAGAGAGGGCGGAGTGGAGGTACAGGTGACCAGGACAACGCGGAGGTGATCAGGTGAGGTTTGGAGTATTGGGGGGGTGGTTGTCCCTCCCGCTCTGTGAGGGGTGCAGGTTTCGGGGGTACCCTGGGGCGGGGTCAGTCCATGGTGCCACTCTCGGAGCGGGAGATGGTGAGGGTGTTGGCGGAGGGGAAGAGCTCTCGGTGGTCAGTGGGGCTGTGATAGTCGGAGGTGAGGTCGGGCTCCAGGAGGGAGGACAGGGTGAAGTGGGAGGAGCCCTTCTTCAGGCACTGCGTGTAGAAGTTCAGCAGCATGTCCAGCTTGCTCTCGATGGACTGCACCTGGAGAACACACAGCACTGTCAATCAAACAAGACACGTCACCCCAACGATGCCTGTCAATCAAACAACAAATACCACCCCAACGATGCCTGTCAAACAACAAATACCACCCCAACGATGCCTGTCAAACAACAAATACCACCCCAACGATGCCTGTCAAACAACAAATACCACCCCAATGACGCCTGTCAAACAAGACACGTCACCTCAATGATGCCTTTCGATCAAACAACACATGTCACCCCCAACCATGCCTGTCACTCAAACAATGCACGTCACCTCATCGATGCCTGTCACTCAAACAAGATACGTCACCCCAACGGCATCTGTCAATCAAACAACACACATCACTCCAGTATTGCCTGTCACTCAAACAACGCGTGTGACCCCAATGTTGCCTGTCACTAAAACAACGCATGTCTTTCTCATATCACCAGCTGAAGACCAGTGAAAAGAAGGAGGGAAAATGTGAAGGAAGAAAGAGGTAGAAGGGGAGAGAGGGAGATGCAGAGAGAGAGAAAGAACAGAGAGGAGGACTTGGACTCAATATGTCCCCTTTCCCTACAGCGGTATCCCACAATGCACCTGTCACAAAGAGGGTTGCCAGTACAGATCCTCCCCAACCAATCAGGGATCAGAGATCTCTCGGTAGTGTGAGGTGCCACAGGTGTACCAGCTGACAGCTTTTTTGAAGCTGAAAGTTTTTGAAGTTGAGAGCTGAAGCTGAAATGTGAGCTGTGGGATTCAGAGTCAGTCCAGGGCTCTGCAGGGCTCTGTAGGGTGCAGGGTGTCGGGCAAATGGGCCCCTCACCTGCTTCTCCACCTTCACCACGCGCCCCATCATGCTCAGCTCGTCCTGGGGGTCCACCTCAGGGGGCGTCTTCTCGCCCTTCTCGCTGCGCACCTTCTTATCGGGCTGAATGGACCCTCGACCCACGATCTGATCCACCCTGCGGGGAGAGAGAGGGGTCAGAGGGGGAGCAGGTTGCGTACGTAGGTTGGACAACAGTGTACTTATGTATTTACATAGGGTAGAAAGTTGATATTGTGGTGAGGGAGCAGCACCTGTAACCACAGGGTTACAGGTTTAAACTTATGGCGTGACACCAGAGCTATGCAAGGTCCTGTACTTAACCTGAACAACTTCAGTAAACACCCAGCTGTGTAAGAGACAGGTACTGTGTGTGCAACAAACAGATTCTATGCAAGCTAACAGGATAATGGTGTCTGCCCGCCACAAAAATGCATGTGAATGTATGTGTGTGCTTGTAGTTCATATGATCTGCAGTCATGTGCTGCACACACACATACATCTTTCACTGTATGTGTGTTTGAAGAACTAATCACCTGTTCTGCAGGTGTGTGTGTGTATATGTGTGTGTGTGTGTGTGTGTGTGTGTGTGTGTGTTTGTGTTATTCTCACCTGGTCTGAAGACTCTTGATCCTGCCCAGCATGTCCAGGTGTCCAGCGGAGTACTGCTCGATAACGTCCTTCACATCGTACGGTCGCAGAGTCTCCTTGAACTTGCGCTTGGCCACCAGGAACTTGAGGATCCTGTACATACATGAACAGAGCAAACCTAATGCCAACCACACACCAGGGGCTGGTTTCATTATATAACCACACACCAGGGGCTGGTTTCATGACATAACCACACACCAGGGGCTGGTTTCATGACATAACCACACACCAGGGGCTGGTTTCATGACATAACCACACACCAGGGCCAGTCTCCGCTGGTTTCAATACATAACCACACACCAGGGGCAGTGTCCGCTGGTTTCAATATATAACCACAAACCAGGGGCAGTGTCCGCTGGTTTCAATACATAACCACACACCAGGGGCTGGTTTCATTACATAACCACACACCAGGGGCAGTCTCTGCTGGTTTCACTATACAACTACACACCAGCAGCTGTCTCTGCTGGTTTCACTCTGTAACCACACACCAGGGGTGCACCCTGCTGGTTTCACTCTGTAACCACACACCAGGGGTGCACCCTGCTGGTTTCCCTCTGTAACCACACACCAGCAGCTGTCTCTGCTGGTTTCACTCTGTAACCACACACCAGGGGTGCACCCTGCTGGTTTCATTGCATAGCCACACTGGTAACCAATGGAATAATGTTGGCCAGGTCAAATTCCCAGAGAATGACTCAAACCCAAACAACAGCGACAATAATGTGAGACAGAAATAGGAATGCACTGGCCAAATGGCAGTTACTGCACATTTCCACCTGAGGGATAACTAATGGCACCTGTCCCTCGTTTCCATGCCGATAAAGACTCCATCCACCTCCTTGTGTACCGGGCGGTTGCGCACACCACCCCTGTCAGTGAAGCCTCGCTCTGCCACAAACCGCCTCCCCAGCAATCCCTCTTTCCCCTGCCGCAGAAATCCCTCTTTCTGCTGTAAAAGCAGTCGCCGTATCGCCTCTCTGCGCTCAATGACACAGCGACGCGAGCAATGAGCCAGGATCAGAGGGGTTACCGCAGCGACGCCGCGCTAAACTCCCCGCACAAAAGAATCATCCCCGTGCCCCCCCCCCCCCCCCCCCCCCCCTCCCCCGGACGAACACGAGCGAGAGGACAGCGGAGGCAGCATCTAACCTCTGCTCACGCGGCGACCATCTCCACGGCAACACACCCCTTTGGAAGGCTGTCTAATCAAGGCGACCATGCAGAAGCCTGTCAGTATTAATCCATAATAAACTACCAGGCGTCAGAGTATCAGGCACTTCCATTGATTTGTGAGGGCTGTGTCATCACAGGTCAGCGGCGCCCTGTGAAATGCCAGCATCCCACAATCCCTCTCCCTTGAAAGACCTTTCAGCTTTTTTTTCTATTTCTTCATATCAGTAACCTGTACTATATCACAACGTGAAAGGTATGTGTCAGTGACCATATGTGAGGCAGTTATAAGTCATCATAAGTACTGGGTGTCTTGCCGGAGTCCTCTTAGGTGTCGAAGCAGTTCCCTGACACTGGAATGTGAACTGATGGTGTGATTGAGACTAGATGCATGACACACATGGGCTGGCAGTGTAGCATAATGGTAAGGAGCAGGGTTCTGAAAATGAAAGGTTGCTGGTTTGATTCCACACTAGGGCACTGCTGTTGTACCCTTGAGCAATTTACTTAACCTAGAATTGCTTCAATACATATAGAGCTGTATAAATGGGTAACATATAAAAAATTATATTACATTTATTCATTTGGCAGATGCTTTTATCCAAAGTGTCTTACAAGTGAGTAACCTATGTCACTCTGGATAGGAGTATCTGTTAAATGCCAACAATGCAATGTAATGTAACGTACACATGCTTACACTGGGACCACAGATTGGTGCTCCTGTATCTCGGTGTAAAATGGGGGCAGTGTAAAATGGGGACAGTGTAAAATGGGGACAGTGTAAACCGTGTTGGGGATGTTGTTCAGAGCACACAGCTGCACTCTCCAGTGAAAGCTGATTCTCCTCCTTTTCACTACCACATTACAGAGCCTGGTCCTGCTGGCGTGGCAGAAAGGCAAAACCCCCAAATGTAAAAAAAAAAACAACAAAAAAAAAAACTGCATGGTGAAACAGCAGCACTTAAAGCGTCACCCGGCGCGGTGATGGATAACTTCACAGGCCTCAGCGAGCAGTGCGGGGGGGGTCGGCGTTTGGGGGGGGGGGGGGGGGGGGGTTGGCAGCAGGGCCTTTTCCTTTTTACGAGGAAACCCTATCTCCCGCAAACAGCTGCTGGCCTGCGGGATAAGGCTCCTTTTAATATCCCCCACGCTCTGTCAGAAGGGAAGAAAAGGAGGCGAGTCAAAGTCCCGGACAGCTGCTGCCCTTGGGGGGGGGAGGGGGGGGGGAGGATGGGGTGGACCACACCGGGGCTACAACAGAGCTGAAGACACAGCTCCTCCACTCTCACCTGAGCACCTGAAACACTACCCTCCAAAGGTATTTCTCTTGTCTCAAAACTGCTACCCACTAAACCATATGTAAAAAAAAAAATGTAAATGTAAATGAAGAGTGTGTGTGAGCAGGTGAGCAGGGGTTCGAGACCGCGCCTCCCTGCGCTGTGCCATGCACCTCCCCGCACCACCCTGCGTCTCCCCGCTCCCCGAGGACGAGGACATCCACAGCTGGCACGGCAGCCGCGGTCCCCACACCCTCCCGAGGAGAGAGGCGTGTTGCCTTTCTTGATGACTCGAGTTTTCTTATTTTCTGCAGCTCTTTTTGCAGGTAGCTGCACATTTTGCCGAGGCGGGTCTCAGGTGCAGGTAAAAATAAAGGGTAAGGAAGACGGGGGGAAAAAAGAAGAAGGAGCAAAAAAAAAAAAAAAAAAAAAAACTAAACAAAATCCCATTTATTTTCTTCCTCCAAGGGCTTTCTGCAAAGTGCTGAGTGGCTAACGACTGCCTCGCTCTCCGGAACACATACATAGCACAGCACCCCAATAGTGCTACATGGGCAACCCTAATGTCCCCCCCTCCCCCACCCCTTTTTTTTCCCAAGTCTCTTTTGGGCGTGGACCACTTCTCTACACATATCGTAGTATGGACTCTAACTCCATCCACTTGCACTCAGTAAGAGTAGCGGGCGGGTAGTCTGGCTTGTTACCAGAAGGGTATTTTGGTTCAAATACCCTGTCCGAGGGAAGCGCTTGACCTGAATTGCTATAATACAGCCCAGAGCAGTACACCTGGGTAAAGTGGAAACTGCAAGCACTGAAAAAGGAAAAAATGTATGAATATAATCTCACCTAATTACCCAGCATCTGGACTCGTGTGCTTCTGTTTCCTCCCACTAGACAACTTTACACAAGTGTATGAAATTTCTCAAAATAAAGCAAGGAATTTTCTGCATACCACATAAAATAATAATTACATAATAATGTTTTATGTATAAAGTATACTAATTACATTACTATTGTTTATGTTAAAAAAGTGTAATATTACTATGTCCTGCACAATTAGAATAATGCAGATATTTGGATTTGTTTTGAGGCGAGGGAGAGGTGGGGGGGGGTCCCCATATTTAAGTGCCTTGCCCCCCAAAGTGTGCAAGTTCCAGTTTGTTTGAGAGAAGCACACAAGGACTTTTTTGCACATTCTTCCTGCGATCTCCGAAAAGCACGCGCAACCCATCTCCACTGTGATAAACTGCAAGGCTCACTTTAAAGTGAAACCTCAGCATTTTGTCTATTGCTAATTTTACTTTGTTTTTTCATAAGGACATCCATCTTCAGCTGAAGTAGCTGCACAGAACTGACGGCCTTTCTCTGGTCTTTTCTCTGCACACTTCTGAACTTGCTCAAGTACCTATCTCCT
>NC_050603.1:4910000-4960000 GCF_013368585.1 Megalops cyprinoides
ACAATTTAAAAAAACAATTGTCCTAGTGACCAGTGCACTCTGGAAATTACACTTGTGAGTAATAACACATTAATCGCGAGGGCGACAGTGGCTCAGGAGGTAGAGCAGTCGACTGGGGATTGGAAGGTCCCTGGTTCGAATCTGGCTCATCCTGGCAGAGTGTCGAAGTGTCCTTGAGCAAGACACTGAACCCCCAACAGCTCCCAGTGGCCAGTTGGTAAGCCTGTATAGCAGCCTCTGCCACTGGTAGGTAGACGTGAGGCATATAACTGTAAAGTGCTTTGAGTACTCAAATGAGTAGAAAAGCGCTATATAAATGCAGTCCATTTACCATTTACCATTTAATCGCGAGTCTCACAGTTACGGACGAATGTTGACTGGATTGAGGCCACAGTGTCTGCAGGAGGGGAGCCAGCTCGGGTGCCAGCGTTCAGCGCTCACCTGACAGCCCGAATCAGAGTCTTCACCGCTGGGATCACGTCCTCCATGGCCACGTCACAGTAAGACTTGTCCTCCGTGCTGTCCTCTCCCGTCCCCTCCACTGAGAGACGGAGAGAGAGAAAAGGAGAGAGAGAAAGATGGAGAGAAAGATGGAGAGAGCAAAATGGAAAGAGGGTGAGAGAAGGAAAGAGAGAGGAAAGTAAAGAGAAAGAGAATACCTGTAACATTGTAAATTGTAAATTTTAATCCTGACACAAATGACTGGCTAGAGGTACAGGGTGTATGGGGTTTGTAATATATACTGTTATAACACACAGGTTGCAGGTACAGGGTGTATGAGTATGTTATATATTGTTATAACACACAGGTTAGAGGTACAGTGCATAAAGGATGTGGGGTATTCGGCGTTTCGGTACCGTCAGCCGCGGGCCTGGGCTTGAGCCTCAGGGAGGTGCGGAACCGGGTGCGGTCGTTGAAGCTCCAGCTCTTCTGCACCTTGCCGGGGCTGGTGGCCTCGGGGACGTTTTCGGTGCTGGGGGAGCGCCGGACCCCCCCGGGGGGCAGCGGAGACGCCTTGCTGCGCGTCCCCTGGGACGAACGGGAGTTGTTCATCCGAATCCGGTCCCGGAACCCGATCTTCCCACTGCCACAAGAGGGCACACAATTAACCTGCCCCTTCTCTCTCAAACGCAGCCAGTGATCAGCATGAAGGCAGCAGGGTAGGGGGGAGAACAGGGGATCCTCTCCTTTAAACAGACTTTTACTGCAGAAATATTCTGTCTACGAAGCTCCCTTTGCTGCTGAGCTGCTCAGATCTACAGAACTATGATTTTTTAAATATTCTCACTCAAACTATTGTCTGCTTTAATTTCCAAAATTGTAACTAAAAATGCTTAACATTATTACTGCAACATCAACAGTTTTCTCTTCCCTTCTTATTATTTTTTTTCATTACAACATTTCCGTACTTGACTGGCACTTGCCCCCTACGGGGACTTAAGTCAGGTTCACATGTCTGTCTGAGGCTGTGAGGTTGAACACACTGTGCGAAGCGCTGACACAGATAAACATGGCCAAAACGCAGGCACTCAGGGGGACACAGACAGACAGACAGACAGACAGACAGGCGACCACACAGAGTCAGACAGATAAGATGGAGACAGGTAGAGAGATGCAGAGATTACACACAGGTGGGTTAGGCAGACAGAGCAAAGACTGAATCTGAGGGAGAGAGGGGAGAACCCTCTGAATACCTTTTGAATCCTTGAAGGTCCCCTGAAGGTGAATGTTTCGGACACATAATCCGTTCACCACAGTTCCTACCCAGTGTTGACTCCCAGACGGCTCACCAATAGAAATACATCTTCAGAGCCAACTAGTCACTCAAACTGCTCAAAGTACCACAACATACCCACCATAAGGTTGATGAGCTGCTGGTGATGAAATTTCACCCTCAGAAGGGGTCACGCAGATATCTGCGTAACATTTTCAGGACAACTATACCGTTTTCCATGAATGTTTCCATGATGGAAGTTTTTTAATGTAGGCTATGAAGCATCAATGTACAAACAATTAGGCAACTCAATTTGGCACAGGCACCCTCTGAGGCCAAGAGCACTGAATGACACCTTATTTGAGTCAGAATTAGTCAAAAACAGGTAGCCACTGACAAAAACAACCAATTATAAATTACATAATATACAGAGTACTTTGTCTTCTAATTAAATTGTATAACATTTCTCTTACTTTGACCAAAGACAATGGCCAAAGTCAGATGAACTTCTCTGACTTTGGCCATTGGAAGTGACCTTTCTGAGATTGTATTTCTCCTGTGATTTTTCAGTATTTTCAAGTAGGACCAATGATAGTGGGGAAGACACTGCAATTCCACGAGTCTCGGAGACTCCCAGTGCTAGACAGTGAGTGCAAAGAGTACACCAGGAACATCCTCCAGCCTGACCTAACTAAGAAACAACGTATATACAACGTAGAAACAACACAGAATCAATCCAGAATCACATCAGCAAGGGTGAGGCGTTGATCCTTGACAGTAGCTTTCCTGACCCGGGATACAACGCCACCTGTCTGAACATTTCACTGCCCGTCTGAACATTTCCTGAACTCTTCTCACCCTCCATAACCAGCTCCGAGAACGGCCTCCTGCTCTAACTTTTCACGGCCGCTTTTTCCTCTGCTGTTTGCAGCGCTCGTGAGATTGACTTTAGAACACTTTTCAGCCATCACGCCTGAGGGAGCGATGGCGTTGTTTACCGAGCTCACCGCCACATACTCTGTGTGCGTTTGGGCAGCCATTTAAATTAATATTTAAATAGCGCAGGAAGTATTAGCCGAAATAGCATTTCATTTTCGATTTGAAACGCTCAAGTCGCTTTTTTTGTGGGGAGGGGTGGAGGAATTAGTCCTTTTACATGCAAACAGGGAGTTAAAAAAATGCACAAAACGAATGGGCATGCATTAAGGTTCCTGAAAATCCTCCAGGGGTTGCAAAACTAAAAGTCGTATCTGCAGAAAACATGCAATGACATTTTCCGGGAGCACTTTTACTCCAAAAATGACAGAAACCAATATGATTCGGCTGGGGAAACACCAGATCACGCAGGACAAAAAGACTGACCCCCCTTCCTTTTTAAACCAAAACACGTGATGAAACTTCTTCATGTAAGCTTCAGATTTAATTCTGCAAAACAAAATCTCCCCAAACTACAGTATACACATGCAAAAAGAAAAAAAAAATTGAAGCCAACTTTTCATAAAAGACAGAAGGGCAACCCACAAGAGCAGGCAAATCATGGATTTCTAGTGCATATTTTAACATCAACCAGTCACACATGCAACCTTTTCAAAGCCTTGCCTTGCTGAAGAACAAATATTGGATAAAGCTGGTAGGGTACAGTAACCTAGTACCTCTTAACTGATATTTTACATTCCTGTTCTTCGAGTTCAAACGTAAAGTCAAGGGAACAGAGCCGAACATTCCTTATTCCTCAGTTCAGCATCAATGGGAGTCACAAATAAAACATTCAAAAATGATGTTATGGGTTTAATGTTGCTCATACGTTTAGTCCTTTAATGATGATGTCATGTTTTATTTGTGACACACAGAACTAACGAGGCCAGGCACAAGCAAAAATGCTTCATTCAAACTCCATTGACCACGTTCCGGTTACCAAACTTTTTTCATTGTAATGAACCGGCAGCAAGAGGTGCAACAAAAACTGAACCGCAAGGGTCTTGAATATCACACACAACAGAGTGAAATTCAAAGTTTTTTGGTCCATAAGAGGAATGGTGCCTCCATTTTCAGAGATATGCAGGTTCCACTGATCAGTTAAAAGCACACTGAATCACTTTTGCCTGTCCACCCTGGTTTCTCTAGCTGGGGGAACTGGTAGCTGCCATCCCTTTTGGACCAAAAGGCTTTGAAACATCATGGTTGCAGGATCAGTCCGGGGGAGGGGAAGGGGGGTGGGGCCGTGCCCAGTGCACAGGCGCATCACCATGGATACCTCTGCTTGACTCGGCCAGCGTGAATCCGGAAGAGACCCCGCTTTTTACAAATGAGCTGACTGAGGAGACACACAAGGCACAGGGAGACAGTGTGAAGGGCGGGGCTTAGGGAGGTGGGGGGGCGTGGTTCAGGCAGGTGAGGGCGTGGCCTGGGAGGTGGTCAAGAAAGAGTAGCGGCAACGCTGGTCAGGGCTGTGGGTCATACAGGTGGGAAAAAAGGGGAAAGGTGGGGCACAGTAGCTCTGATGGATGAGGGGTGTGGTTGGATGAGGGGCGTGGTTGACTCAGATGACAGATGATTCTAATGACAGTAAGAGGTGTGGTTCAGAAAGGTGAAAAAAAAGTACACCTGTCATAAAGGTGATGAGTAGGGCAATATCAAGATGGGAGAAGAGACAGCAGGGAGTGGAGAACAGAAGGAGAGAGTGTGACTGTGTGTGTGTGTGTGTGTGTGTGTGTGACTGTGTGTGTGTGTGACTGTGTGTGTGTGTGTGTGGGGCTGTGGCCAGGTAAACGCTCAGCATGCATGAACAGTGAGTGGTAAAGGCATCTACTCCTCAGACCGTCTCCTTCCTGCTAAAACCAGCTGATATCAGGCTCCTACTTTTCGGCTTCTTGGGAGGTAAAGTATATAATATGTGCCTGGGTGAAAATTCAGATTGATCCATTATATTAGCTTTTACTGTTAGCTTTGATAGCCTTTAGGAGAAAAAAAAAAACAACAAACGATGCCAGTGAATATGTTTAAATGCCTCCATGGAAAACATCAACCACTCACCTCACTCCTTCACAAAGATTTAGCATATCAACAGATCTATAAAATACCCGTACACAGGAAAAAAAAAAAAAAAAAAATCAGACAAGGACGCACCTCTCAAAGAACATAATCTCACCCAGACGGCAAAACTGCAAAGGTTAGGTAAAAACAAAAAAAAAAAAATTAAAACCAATCAATCCACCCAAGTGCTGTTGAACAAACCTGCAGGTGACTTCCTCCCTCCTGAAAACAGGAATGATGGCAGAGAGGATGGGGGGAGAGAGAGAGAGAGAGAGAAAGGAGAAAGAGAGAATGCAGGCGATGAATGAAGGTAGTGAAGGGGAGATGACATGGAAGGGGGATGGGGGCGGGGGACGGGGGGGAGACATCCGAAAACTTGGTCCCGAGCGACGGCGGGGGGCGACACAACAAGAAACAGAGAACAGCACGCGAACAGAGGGGGTTATTGACAGCTTGTTAGGTCACACGCGCGTCCACTTCCTGCAGAAGCGGTGGGCCAGGATGCTGCGGTCGAGGGCGTTCGGTGCTCTGCGCCGAGCGGGCTGGTCGTGGGCGCGGCAGCGCATTGAAACGTATGTTCTATTTACTTTGATAAACACAGCACATGGTGGGAAGACTTTGCACATTCTCTGACAGAGACACTCACAGAAGAAAAAGGAATTGGGTTACAGAGCAGTTAAATTTTAAAATAATACTGCAGTACCCTGCTTACTGAACCCACCCCAGGCCTGGCCCAGGTCTTAGAGTGTGAGCTGAGTGAGAGCTGGGTGTGTGTGTGTGCGCGCACGTGTGTGTGTGCATGTGAGTACACGTAAATGTAAGCCCTGGGTGCATGGCACAGACCGTGGCAATTGCATACCTGTCCCCCGACAGGTAGGGGGAGCTGTAGGGCTTGAGCCCGGACAGAAGGGTGTGGTAGGAGTTGTGAAGGACCTTCTTGGCGCTACGCTGTCGCTGCAGGTGACTGAACAGCAGAGTCAGTTCTCTGACCCACGTTCACAAAAAAAAAAAAAAATACACACACACACACACACACACACACACACACAATGAAAGAAAACAAAACTCAGAACAGAAGTCCAAATCCAAAAGGTTTTTAAAAAGACAGGGAGGATTTCCAATGCTGATGATCCTCTATACCCGTCCTTCATTAGAGAATATTTACAGTTTCAATAACACTCAGACTCAGCCTGTGTTTACAACAATATTAATATTGCATCTCTCAGGAAACTGACAATTTCCTCACTTTCAAAATCCGGACTCCCCATCTTTTTAAACAAATAAAAATTTGTTAAATTAATGTTAAACATTGTGTACAATAATTGTAAACAGAAAACAAAGCCAAACAATAAAAAAGAAAATGCATTGTTCTGTTACTGATATACCAGTCTTCTAAGGTCACCTTTCGGTAGAGTATCTTTGGTTTGAAAGCAGTGTGTGTGTGTGTGTGTGTGTGTGTGTGTGTGTGTGAGTGATGGCACAAGGAATGCCTATGTCTCATATTCATGACATAAACAAGGTGATGACATCAGTGAGAGTTATGACATGGATCAGTGGTCTCCACATATCTTAAGCTCTGGCGTGAGACTGGAAAAAAAGTGAATTTCTTTCCCTCATCGGAGCAAGAATCATTTAAAACTCCATTATCCGCTTTCCTTAAATAACTCTGGAATCATCCCCATCCATTTTTGAAATGAACACCTGCAAGGCTGTAATTAGCATCTTCATTAAATCTGGGGGATAAAAGCGGTCAAAGGTGATCTGCTTTAATGTGGTCCTTCCGCCTGATCCATGAGGACACTGCAGATCTGTGACGCATTGGTCAGGATCGTGGGCGAGTGACCGGCCATGACTGTCACAGCTCAGGGATGAATCAGGTGAAAGACCTGTGATTACAGCTGCTTTGACTCATATTAAAGGTCAAAGGTCTCCGAATATACACGGTCAGCCTCACCCATAAATTGACTTCATTTGAACAGATTTTCACAAGGTCAAGAGCATTCAGCCAGGACCTTTAGATCTCATCCGTTTCTAAACCAGAGACCACTGGGACTATCATGTCATTAGTGTTTATGTATTTTACCTCATCAAAATGAGGACATGGACTGACATGTAATCGAGCAGAGACAACGGATGCAGTTGAAAAGTTGTAACGTGTGTAAGCCGCTCTGGATAAGAGCATCTGCTAAATGACATTAATGTAACGGCATGTAATAATGATGTGTGAATGAGTAGAGACAATGCAGAGAATTGGCCACCATGATGTACAGCACGTTCCCCAAGAGATGCGGCCCACACTGCACTGGTGTGGGACTGCCGGCAGGTAGAAGCAGAATACTTACCTGAATGACGGTAGCATGCTGTCGTAGAAGTACCAGGTAGCTGTGAGATAGGAGTGCTGAGCATCGGTGGAGTAGAGACGCCAGGCAGCCTGCAGAGATGCACACACACACACACACACACACACACACACACACACACACACACACACACGCATGAACACATGCACGCACAGCTAAATATAGTGCTTCAACAGAAGTGCACAACACAATCTGGAAGCAGGACAGGCTGAGAGGACCCATATGTTAGGGACCCGCAGCTGCTGAAACTGCTGTGCTGTTAAGTTGCTAAGATTCAGTTGAGTTCTTTATTCTAACACCAGCGGTGCTGCAGGGGCCCTGGATCCTTCCTTTAAGAACTCAGCCCACGTGATCAGTGTCCCGAGATCTGCTCCCAAACACTTGGCTTCACAGTAACAACCAGCACATCAACTGAGCTGAGCTCTGAGCTGGCCCGGTGCAGTCCCCTGTGGATGAGGTCATGACCTGGATGACCTCTGTGGGTGAGTGGCACTTTGCTGTCCCCTAAGGATGAGGTCATAACCTGGATTGACCTCTGTAGGTGAGTTGTACCTTCACTGTCCCCTGTGGATGAGGTCATCACCTGGATTGACCTCTGTAGGTGAGTTGTACCTTCACTGTCCTGTGTGGATGAGGTCATCACCTGTATGAGATTGGCTGCTGGGGTCCGTCTCTTCTCAAAGTGCTTCTGCCTGTGCTGCTCCTGCACTTTCAGCGCAAAGCCAGAGCCAAGGATTCCCTAGAGAGGGAGAGACAGTGAGCCCGGCACTGATTCCACCAGAGAAAGCTCTTAGCCTGACCTTTCTGTATGCACTCTTGTAAGTCGGCCCAGGTAAAAAAACACTGCTAAATGGCTAAATGTAAGCGTAGTAGGAGAGACCGAGGCATGAGCCAATGGGAGGGACTCACCGCGGGCAGGGCGAAGAAGGACACGCCCAGCAGAGCAAACCCTGCAGCCAGCAGCCTGCCCAGCCAGGTACGCGGAGTCTTGTCCCCATAACCGATTGTGGTGAGAGTGATCTGCGGACATACAAGTGCATGCGCACACACACACACACACACACACACACACACACACACACACACACGACACACAAGAGTGAAGCATGAGTGCAGACACACACACGCATGCACACAGAGGTGCATGCGCGCGCACACACACACACACGGCGTGCACACACACACGCACGCATGCACGTGCACACACACATACACACACACACACGCATGCACACGCACGCACACACACGCACGCACACACACGCACACACACACACAAATACACACACACAAATACACACACACACACACACACACAAAGGGAAGTGGAAGAGGGAAAGAGACAGACACAGGATAATGAATCGGATGGCGCAGAAAGGGATGAAGAAGGATCCACTGAATTATTCAACTGCTGTAGGCTTAGAGAGGAGCAACAAACTGAAGACCTCAGTTGCCTTCAGCGCGAGTCAGTCAGTCGGATGGACTATCTGTGCAGTACTCACAGTTCCCCACCAGAGGGAGTCGGCATAGGTGGAGAACTCGGAGTTGTTGTCCTTCTCTGCCAGGTACACTAAAAACGAGGCAAAGATCAGGACCAGGAAGCCGATGTACCAGGCTGTGATGAGCTCCTGAGAACGAGGAGAGAAAAGCAGCACGTTCTTCATCGTCGTCATCGTCACTCTCATCATGAACATGATCATCACCATCACCATCATCATGATCATCGGTACCCTGATCATCTCTCAGGTCACAGTATGCAAAGGGCTCAGTGACCTAAAAAAGGCTATTTTGCACGGGTACGTTTTTACCTCGCTATTGGCCTAAATGGGCCATGGCATCACCTTGTGGTGTATGTATGCAGCTAGTCCTCACAGCGGTGTGGATGCATGAAGGACGTCTCCTAACCTAGCAGTGGATGTATATGGGGCATTTCCAAACCTCACAGCATATGGGACATGTTCTCACCTTAATGTGTATGCGTATAAGGCATGTCCTAGCTTACCTGTGTGTGTTTGTGAGGTCAGCTCTGACCTTGCCATGGGTATTTATGGGAAGTGTTTCACCTGTTTTCACCACTGTGGGTATATATGAGGCTTTCTCACCTTGCTGTATCTGTATACAGGGGTGTGTGCTCACCTTGCTGTGGGTGTGTAAGGGGCGTGTCCTCACATTGCTGTGGGTGTGTAAAGGGGGCGTATCCTCACCTTGCTGTGTGTGTATAAAGGGTGTGTCCTCACCTTGCTGTGGGTGTATAAAGGGTGTGTCCTCACCTTGCTGTGGGTGTGTAAGGGGCGTGTCCTCACCTTGCTGTGGGTGTGTAAGGGGCGTGTCCTCACGTTGCTGTGGGTGTGTAAAGGGGGCGTATCCTCACCTTGCTGTGTGTGTATAAAGGGTGTGTCCTCACCTTGCTGTGGGTGTATAAAGGGTGTGTCCTCACCTTGCTGTGGGTGTGTAAGGGGCGTGTCCTCACCTTGCTGTGGGTGTGTAAAGGGGGCGTATCCTCACCTTGCTGTGGGTGTATAAAGGGTGTGTCCTCACCTTGCTGTGGGTGTATAAAGGGTGTGTCCTCACCTTGCTGTGGGTGTGTAAGGGGCGTGTCCTCACCTTGCTGTGGGTGTGTAAGGGGCGTGTCCTCACCTTGCTGTGGGTGTGTAAGGGGCGTGTCCTCACCTTGCTGTGGGCGTGTCAGGGGCGTGTCCTCACCTTGCTGTGGGCGTACACCACGGAGCCCAGCAGCTTCCAGGTGCCGCCCCGCCGGTCCATTCGCACCATACGCAGGATCTGCAGGAACCGCATGCTGCGCAGCGCCGACGTGGCGAAGATGTTGCCCTGCGTGCCGGCCGCGATCACCGCCACCGACGCCACGAACACGATGAAGTCTGCGCGCAGAGAGACGGCTTACTGCGCGCCGACGCACACGCTCAAAACTCACATACACAAACACACATGCATGTACTAATGCTGACCTGTTAGACAAACACATACCCACACACACACACACACACACACACACACACACACACACACAAAGGAAATCCGCAGTACACATATATGCAAATTAAGGAAAATCTGTCTAACAAACAGGTACACACACTGAGACTCCACTGCTAAACCAGCTAGACTAATATTAAGGAAAACCTGTCTTGTGCAAACAAGTTAAGGACATCATGTCTAACACACAGACGCATGCACACCTGAACATCCCCGGCACACTCATACCTATAACGCAGAAGGGCTTCCTGGCGAATCGCAGACGGCCCTGCCAGCCTCTGTATCGACAGCAACATCCTGCAGCCCACACCCTCACTATGTACTCCAACCCGAACACCACGATCATCACGAACTCCTGTAGAGGGCGACAGTGAGAAAGAAGCAGTCAGGCAAGTACATTAAAACAACATCAATCTCCTGTAGAGGGTAGTGGGAGGGGAAGAGATCTGCTATCTGACCTTTGGGAGAGGCAATAATAACACAATCCAATGCAACAAGTTCCTCCAAGGTGACAGAAATCCTGTTGACAGGGAGTGGGGGTGTCGTTTCTAACAAGGTCCTCTAGAGGGCGAAAGTGAGGAGGGGGCAGAACGACATTTAACCAGTCTCGACATGTCTTACATATAAAAGTTTGTCTGCAACAATTATTTTATGACAGCAGCAGTTATTGTATTGGATAAGCATACCAATTGTGGGTTGCGTAATGTACATGATTTTGTGACAGATCTCTGTATTGGTCCCTGACATTTTTACTGGATGCAAAGAAAGAAATTAAGCAGGACAGAAAGGGAAAAAAGTATGGAGACAACATGAAGTGGAAGACACCATTGACTACAATGGAATGACATGTATTTTTTTTTAAACTCTGAAGTGATATTTGCACATTGATGTGGATGATATGATACACCACATTCACAAATTATAATGTTTAGATTTTTGTATATTTCCACTACATGATTCATTGGTGATTCATTTTCAAGCCTTTTTCAGAAGAGGAAGTGGGCCTCTACAAGGGTTGGACTGATAACATTAGACATTGTCATAATTCAAGATCTCATCTGTATGTTTTTCATGGTTGTGTCAACAAAAAAATCACTGTAATCAATTCAAGAATGTGTATTTACCACAGTAAACTGTGACCTGCGATCAACTTGTGTGCTAGTTGGGAGATGAAGCCAAACTAGTAGCGCAAAGAATGTTCTTTTATTCCTCTTGTATTGGCCTCACTGGGCTAAGCAGGCTGAGGAAAACAGTACATGTTTTCTGGAACCCAATCCGAACAGCTGAGGGAGTGAGCGAAATACTGTACATAGAATCGCCACCGGGCATCACCACATGTGACCAGCAGTGGAGGGCGTCACATTACACTGTAACCGATTGTCATAACAGAGGGACGGGGTGTGGAAAGTTTGACGATCGGGGTGTTTACGCGTGACCCCGATTAGATACGGCTGCATACGGATTAGATTGAGATTGGACGGAGGAACGGACAGTCGTGTGCCAAAAAAAACCCCCCCAAAAAACAAACAACTGCAGCCTAATGGAGATTTTTGGGTTCAAACATGATGACATTTGACACCAACGCTGTTGCCCATCGACTTCATGTCAGGCAGGAATACCAAAAAACTTTCAATATCACTCACAAATTTACAGTCGTTTTTCAGCTGGCATTGCTCGGACCAGGCACAGCAGTGACAACAGTGTCCTCAACAAATAAGCAGGCCCAACTGGTACCTTTGTTATTTATTCAACTTAAAACTTCAACTCAAAAATAAAGTTTACAATTTTTGAGATTCACTGTTATTCTTTATTGTCACGTTACTCCAGCCCAAATGTAAGCAATACAACAATTTAGTGATAATCTTAAGTGAGTCGTCACCCTGTGCTGATAATATCACGCATCACAGCGTTTAACCAGGACAACAGTTTTGATAGTTTTGATATCGCTGAACTGTAACCTTTTCTGCTTTATTTACCCCACTGTTTTGGGCACCGGGCTTCATCCAGCTGTTTTCCACTGTGTGAGGCACTGCTGTTCTTTGAAGCGTTTCCCTCCGGTGATTGTTCGTTTGCTTTCTGACCGAAGGCTATCCTTGTTGTTGATCATTCTTCTTTTTTTTTTGTGTGTTGACATTTTGCAAAGCTCTTCAGTAGTTAGTATTAATGGCCATGCCAGTAAAACACATTCAAGAGCAAGGAGGTGGGGTTCTGATTAGGAGAGAGAGAGACGGAGAGGGTAGACTAAAGAAATCATTAATAGACAGCGTCTGACCATTAAAGGAGGGAGAGAGACAGCCAGCCTCCATTACCTCCTTCGAAAGCACGCGGTTACTGAGTGTACGATTATGGGATGGCAGTTAAGATTAGTGGATCATATCCGAGATTTCCTGCACACTCAACAACACCTGAATCCGCCCTTTCTGCTTACTCAGCTGTTTTTGACTCCCTGAGAGCTCCTCAGACTAACAGCATACACACACTACAGGGGGGGGGTGGGGGGGGGGGGGGGGGGGGGGGGGGGGGGGGGGGGGGCAGCAACCTTCCACACCCACAGAGACATGAGACATGGCTCTAAACAAATTCAACCTTTCAGAAAACAATGAGGTATAAACACGGGCCTCGTGTCATGAAGGTCTATTATAGTACCACAAACATCCACAGTCCAGATGTTTAAGAATTGCTGCGTATTTTCAATTACCTCATAACCTTCTCACAGCAAGCTTTGCTGTAACAGTGTGGTACAACTTTAAATCTACGTTGTGAGAATCATAGCTAATTTTATTAACTCAGGACATGGGACATGTGACATAGAATGCTACTTTCCAATCCAATGAAAGGCCCTGCTCACCAGCACACACCATCATGTGACCATTTGATTTGGTCACAGGTAGGCAGAGAGATATTCTCTTTGCTAACCAATGGAGCAGCTGGGGACACAGAGGGGGTGCAGATGGAGAGATTAGGTGGATGGGAGTTTGGCAGGGGAGTGGGGTCAGGGGTCTGCCTTGTACTACATCAATCTGCCATTTGGAATGTTGCCAAGCAACAAAACTTCCAAATCAACTTTCACTTTACACCAGCCGTCTCTGATTGGCTCCGTTGCAGAAATTTAACTGTCAACTGTCAAATCTGGTCAGAGTGAGGGGATACCAAGGGATAAGGCAGAACAAAGGCTCATGTCTCAAAAACTGTACACCACAGCTCTTAGATGAAGGCATTGTGAGAATATGCACAAAATTTCCTACCATTTGATATCTAATTTATGCCTACAGATCCAGAAAAGAGGGAGAAATGGCAGTTTGAAAAGTTTGTGACAGAAGAGGTTTGGTGGATGTGGGCTGGTTGGTGGGTTGGTGATGGGTACAGCAGACTGGGAGAGCTGGCGCTTTGAACTGGTGAGGACAGGGGGTATGTTAAATAAAGGGGCTGATGTGTTAAATTGGGAGGGGGGGGCTAGTGTGTTATTGTTAGATTTAGAGTGTGAGGCTGTTATGTGATGCCTGGAACACCCAGTGAAATTTTTTGAAAATATACGGCGAGGGAGTCACAGTGTTTATTTAATAACTCAGGGCTGACACAGCACACAAGTTCTGAAACTGGGGAGCAGTGGTGTGTGTCACCGTCTTAGAACGGGGCTATTATTAGTCAACTACAGGCCGGTGTGTCAGACATCAGCTGGGGAAGGAATGGCGTATTAGGAGTCCAGTTTTCACTGTGTCTTGACCTGATGAGTTCACTCTCTGGGTCTGACACAGGAGGAACAAAATGAGGAGCATATAACAGCAGGACTAAGTTCGTATAAAAAAAAAAAAGAAAAAAAAAAAACAGGTAGGGGTGAAGACCGAGAGGTCTGGGGTTCAGAGCCAGCACTCTGAGCTCTTACCAGGATGAAGAGCCCCTCGTTGGCGAATTTCTGATGGTCGGGGATGGTGGAGAAGACAGACAGCACCAGACAGCTGAACACCAGCAGGAAACTGGAACAGACAGACAGACAAACAGACACGGATCAATACGCATGGCACACACAGAGGGGACTGCTGGATGGCCACACGTTAGACAGATTAAATACACAGGCCATGGAAGGGAACCAGCCCACACACACCTGGAGGAGAAAAAAAAAAACAGCGGAAACAGCGCAAAGGAAAACAAAGCTAAAGGAATGGGATGGGGGAGAGGAAGAGTCTCCAGGCTGAGTGATGAGAACAGCACTCGGATGCTGGCACAGAGAAGGCAGCCCTTATTCCTTCTGGCAAGGCTCCCCGAAACACACAGATGCACTTAATCACCCCGCTATGGCCGCGCGTGAGAGAACGTCCGGCACGCCGATTCGGAAAATTGAGGGGATGAGCTGCCCATTACAAGCTGCGCACGTCCCGGCCAACCCCCGAGAACAAACACTGAATCCCTGGGAACAAACCCCCCACCCCCATCCCCCCGAAAACTACCCGTCTCCCCACCCCCCCACAACTTACCCTTCCCTCCCCACACCACCAAAACCTACCCACACCCCCTACTCCTCAAACCTACGCTTCTCCCCACCCCCCAAAACCTACCCCACCGCGTCACGCCCCAAACCCACCCCCCAAACCTATCCCCCCACCCCCACCCCCGCCCCCCCCCACCCCTCCCCCCCGGATCTGCGGTCACGTGACCTTCTCCGGGTGTTGATGTTGCCAGAGGAAGCTCTCTGGGGCGAGACACACGGCGGAAGCCTCACACCTCGGGCAGTGTGAGCATGCCCAGCCAGACCCGGCCCAGCAGCTGCAGCTGCAGCTGTAGCCAACACGCCCGCCTGGCTCTCGCTAACGCAGCGAGGTCTCTGACAGAGCCCGACTCACAACGCGGCCCCCTCACAGGCAGACTGACAGGGGCGAAGCTGCACCACCATCTTTAATCCCCCCCCCCGCCCGTCACTCACATCTCATTTTACACTTACCGTGCAAGGTGGCCGCGAGATCGATCCTTCTAAATAAATAAATAAGTAAATAAAAACAACAAGAGAAATGAAGCTCAGTCCTGTTTGGCGTTTTACTGGCCTATCGACACACCTCCTGCCACCTTACCATCCCCCGGCTCCGTTCGGCTGAGGGGGATCGTTAATGCTCACGGCAATTAAAACTGTCAAGATACAGTAACAGGAACGAGGATAATGCTGTCACAGCACTGTGCTCACAGTAACAGATCAGAGTCAGGGGAAAGAGTGGGGCAGCGAGGAAAAGAAAGAAAGAGAGAGAGAAAGAGAGAGAGAGGTCAGGGAAGGAGATGAGAGAGGACTGGTCCAACATGTTCATGTTGCAAAACGCTTTGGTGATTGCTGTCATGCTAATAAAGCCAGTTTAAGATCTTGACTCTTTTGGGCAAGGGAGAGAGAGAGAGGGAGAGAGAGAGAAGGGAGCAATAAAGCATTCCTTCATTATTCTCCACCATTAAAGAGGGAAATCTGATGACAATGCACACCAATGAGACCTCCACACAGGTTGTCTGTGTTATCCAGTTCTACAAAATCTCATAGCTCATAGCTGGCTGCCTGAATTTGACATCACCTGACACTGAAAATGAAAAAAACATATATTTTCATTTGAAAGTAATCCTCCTCTGCGAATCTACCATTAATTCTCTTTTTTGTACTCATAAAAATATTGGAAGAAATATTTTGGAAAAAAATGGAAGCCAAATTTTTTGCAGAATAAAAATGTAATTTAAAAAAACACCTTATGATAACAATGTTCAAATGTTTGTATGTATTTTTCTACATCTTATAGGATAAAGTCCATATGGCTATGGATCATGAGGCTACAGAGAGCTTTTGATTGGCTCAACATCAGTGATTGACAGGACATGACAGCCCCACCTATAATGAAGCCTCACTCTCCCTTCACCGGTCAGCTCAAAGCCGGCGCTAGCAGGAAACAATGAGGGATGACTAGTGTCCTCTTAAAAAAGCCAAAAACAACACAACCAACCCACAGAGGCAGACGTGTGTGTGGGCGGCTCCTGAAGGAGCAGTCTATTCTAGGTCAGGTTCTGCTGGCTACAGGACAGTGTGGACAGGGGAGCGTTCTGACCGGCAGAGGAGGCCGGCGGTCACCGAGCGCGAGCCCGTTAACGCAGCCGACCGCAGGGCCCCGCGCAGACAACCGCGTCAATAACACGCGCGTCTGGAGACGCCCCGTCTGGGGTAAGCCAGCTCCACGTCTCCGAGCGGCGGGGCGAGCCGCAGAGCTGCTCTCCAGACGCCGGCCCACGCCGAAAACCTCAACCGAGGAACCTCAGTCAACAGGAAGCCGCGGCCCTGCCCTGACGTTACCATTAACTCACAGCCCGTTCTGCCAGAGAGGAGATGAGGCAGCGCAGGGGAAAGAGGGAGCTGTGTTAACGTGTGTGTGTGCGTGTGTGTATGTGCGCGTGTGTATGTGTGTGCATGTGCGTGTGTGCCTGTGTATGTGTGTGCGTGTGTGCGCGTGTGCGTGTGTGTGTGTGTATGCCTGCACATCTGTGGCTGTTTATCAAAGAAAGCTGGGATGAGAGGGTCTTGAGCAAGATTACCTTTATGTTCAGGGCCGACATTATTTAACCCTATACAGAGCATACAGTGCTGCTATATATTTATACAACTGAGCAACCACTGGGGGATTTTGAATCAATACCTCAAGGTGCAACTGCACATGTATGTAAAACGTATGACCCACAGGTCAGGTCCCGAACCGTGGTTTCCCTTAGCTGAGGGCACCTTCAAACACTCATTCGCTAGCTAGCGCCAAATTAAGAATGAAAGAGGAAATTGTAATATTTAAATTCTACATCAGCAGGTGTGGGAGCACCCAATGTCCCCCAAGGCCTGCTCCATCTGTTCCCTCTACGCTATTGATCAGAATAAAGAGTAAACTGATCTCAGAACAGAACACCGACACCGAAAGCAAACACCAGCACTAATTCATCAGTATCCCAATGGGAGAATAGCAAGATTTAAAAACAAAAAAAAAAGAAAAACACTAAGAACGCTTAGTTTTTCCAGACGAAAATCTATAGTTAGAAAAAATGATGAACTGGGTAAAAAGACAGACACATCGGAGCATGAAATGTCCATGTAGAAGAGGTCGCATTTCAGCTGATGGGCCGATTTTAACCCCCCGTCCCCGCCCCGCTCGTAGAAAAGTCAATTAAAATAAAACTCAGAACAACGCAGGAAAAAAACTAAACCTCAAAATCAGCAGCTTTTGTCTCTGGAGGTCAAATGAAAGCCCCCTCGTCAGTGATTTTTAGTCCAGTTCCAACAAAGCTAATATCTTAATAATCGCCCAGCGTCCTGTAAACTGAGTCTGTCTGCGAGAGGATACTGATACCATGGCCTGACAGAGCTGGACACGTGGGGCCTTCAGTTTAACAACAGGAGGGAACAATTACTACTCTACTGAATGAACGATGCCTCAGCTTTCCCGAGACTGAACTCTGGAGGGGTACCTGTATCCTTCTGGGGGCACGTCAGAACGTCTAACGTGTAAAAGCACGAGGATACATCCGACAACACGCAGCTTGCCCTCAGTTGCTACAAAACACCGCACCTGAGCAGTAAAACAGACTGCAGGAATCGGCACACTA
This sequence comes from Megalops cyprinoides, assembly GCF_013368585.1. NCBI lineage: Eukaryota > Metazoa > Chordata > Actinopteri > Elopiformes > Megalopidae > Megalops > Megalops cyprinoides. The sequence goes on from NC_050603.1 coordinate 4,927,698, forward strand.
CGTTGCTGCAAAGTTGCAGCAAAACCATGCAAGCAATGGGTTTCGGTGAAACACAAGGATCTCCGCATGCTGTTTGGAGACAGTAATTTGCCTCTGGAAAAGGAAAAAAAAGCATAACACAAGATTTCCATTCATCACAGCTATGAAAAAATACAAATTTATGATGGGAATAGACAGATTCGTCGGTTTAGCAGTATCATTAGCCTGCTGTTGGCATCAGTCGGTGAAGTTAAAATGGCCGTGAACTTAAAGCTGGAAATCAGCTGATTGTGAATTCCAGAGCGCCTGCAGCCAAACCAATCGGCAGCCAGTCAATGACTTTCACAGCAGGTCTCTCTTGGCCACGAGCAGAACTGTGATGGTCAGTCAGCGTACTGCCATTGAACGTACTTTGAATACAGCCAACTGTTTTCAGTTCAGATGGTCACGGGAAATTGAAAAAAGATTTATAAGAAAAGCACGTAGTGTCCCCATCCGTCTGTGAGCCCCACAGGCAGTCTCCAGGATATTGTCTCACGTAATGTGTTGGAGGACCATTTCAAGCCTTCAGAATCACAGACTTCAAACCATTAATTTCCCCTGTATTTTAAATGACATAATTATTTATGCACAATATAAAGTAATAAATGATAAAACAAAAAAAATGTAAATTATACATATGTATATAGTACATATCCACACACTATAAATAGTATGTATAATACAGTATGAATAGTACACACACACACACACATATATGTTTATATAGATACATACCATATATATGTATAGCATGTGTCTATATATAGATATTATGACGAATACATTATAATTAGGGGGTTTCAGTGGGATAAATATAGCACCTTTCCCTGAATTTCTCTTGATGTTCTGAACAGGATGCTCCCTGCTTGTCCCTGTCCCTTTCACTGAACCCTTTTGTCCCCTTTTGTCCCCTTTTGTCCCCCCCCCCCCCCCCCCTTAGCCTTGCCACTCAGTCTCAGTGTTTCCTGGCAGCAATTGCCTTGGTGACCTCACAGCCCTGGGAACGAGCCAAGGGAGAACAGTAGTGCCGCTATGTCAGTGAGATCAGGGGGGGGGGGGGGGGGCATTGGGGGTTGGGGGGGGGGGGGGTGCTGACACCTGCTAGAGGACAGAAACGAGCAGTCGTACAGAGGTGTCTGCATATGGGGGGGGGGCTGTGCCCCTCAGATCGCACTAAAGATGCTTCACCACTGTTTGAAACGGCTGATTGCTTGCGCTTGTCTGAGGCTCTGAGGTAAAGTGAATGCTGCTGGGGTCTAAACACATGCAGAGTGATGCATTCAAGTATGAAAAAATATACTGCCATAATTATTTCTGGAGCTCAAAGACAATACGTATATATAGAAACGGAGCCACAACGGCAAGTCAAACACGAAATGTAAATACAGAGATGTTCCAACATTCCATTTTTTCCATATTTCAGAGTGCTGAAGAAAAAGCATTTTTAAAAGAGGAAAAAAAGCAAAGCCCTAATTTAAATTCTCCCCTGACAAACCACAGAGGTGCAAACATTCACTGTGTCTTTGGCACCGTGCTTAAAAACACAGCGCGGAGTGACGAGTGAGAAGCTGGAGGCTGGCGAACGTCGACATTCAACAGAGGAGCTTTTTTAACTCACCTGATTAAATCTTTGTGGCACAGTTCTGTCTGTGCTCCTGTTGGACAGGATCGCCGGGTGTGGGTATCTGGCTGCCAGTACATTTTTAAAACATACTAATTTCATTTTCTGTTTGCTTTGTAGGTCCTGTACCCTCCTCCAGGATGAGTTTTTTTTTTTTTTTTTTTTTTTACCCATAATTCCTCTGGTCATGGGTCCAGTGGGCACCAATCTGCACTGTGCGTAGGGAGCCTGCATGTCTCCACATGACCAAGATGCTGATTGAATCAGGAGGAAGAGTGATGGAGAAGCAAAGGAATGCACAGCAGGGATGACACACAGGTAGAGGGAGGGGGCGAATGGGGGGGGTGGGGGTGGGAGGAGAGGACAGCTGGAAGCGAGAAAGAGAGAATGTGAGTGACAGAGGACAAGAAGAGCAGACAACAATATCACGAAGGAGGGAAAGACAGAGAGAGACAGGGAGAGAGTGAGGGGTTGGCCCCAGGTGAGGAGTTAATATGAACCTCTCCCGTTCTGCTTCACACCCCCGGGACCTGCTGTCTGGTGCATGAGCCGGGCGTGCAGGTGTAGGGGAGAGCGGCGCCAGACCTGATCGATGACGCCGTGAGCGAACGCTCGCGCGCATCGACCCGCACGCCGCTGCCGCCAGGCACGGCAGGTGCACCAGCAGGGAGGCCCTCTGGCAGCGGGGAGAGGGGAACCACACGCGGCCGAATAAAAGCTCTGTCACCGCACGCCTCAAACCCCAAACACACCTCACAAAAAACGCACACCTGGTGCGCCGTGGCTCCAACACACCGTTCACTGGGGGCACAGCGTGTAGTGTGTGGCGGGGGAGGGGTCTGAAAGAGGGGGCTGATGGGATATGACGGGGTTTGGGAGAGGGAGCTCATGGAATGGGGATTGATTCAGGAGAGGGGGGTTGATGGGTGGCAGTGTATTATAATGGTTAAGGAGCAGGGCTTGTAACCGAAAGGTTGCTGGTTCAATTCCCCCCTCAGCTACTACTGTTGTACCCCTGGGCAAGGTATAAATGGATATAACTGCAACCTCAGAGTGTAAGACAGTCTGGATAAGAGCATCTGCTAAATGACAATAATGTAATGTAATATATTGATGGCAAGGGGCGTGGTTGGGGAGAGGGGGCTGATGGGAAGTAGAGTGATTCAGGAGAGGGGGCTGATGGGAAGTGGAGTGATTCAGGGGAGGGGGCTGATGGGATGTCAGAACACAACAGCAGGGAAAGTGTCAGCCTTTCGAAAAGGAAGGTGGTAACAGTAGAATGAGAGATATAAATAGCCTGCATGTCCCTAAATAGCGACTGACAGCAAGTTGCGTAGGTACAGTGCAGCATTACTGTCTTGTTAATCCCTGTTGATGGAAGTCTTTGGGGACCGTAAACTTTTCAACGGAGGGGAAAAAATAAACAGTAAATGAACGAGAAGTGCTTTTTCACAGCGGAAAGCCGCCGACGGTGCGATTTGGGGGCTTTTGCAACCATCCTGGAAAAAAAAAAAGCTCTCAGAATGCACACCAGCCCTGACTCACCATTCACACGGTCGAAAGCTTGGACCTACGCTGAACTCAGCTTTATCCTCAACAGAGTGCATGTGGATATGTGTTCATAGAAAGGGTTAGTAGAATTTCCACTTCCCCTTCCACGCAACTCTTATTATCAGAAAAATAGCTTGCAGAACAGTATTGATCTCTCTCTAACATCTGCAAAAGCCTGGGTTGGAAAACAGCTGGATCTAGTGTACCTTCAGGCCCTCGAGGAAGCTACCAGTCTAAGACTGAGCATAGCACCACACCACTTATCTACCAAATGGAAGCTTTTACACTAATTGGACTTCCAGATTTCACCTGAACACAACGACAGCATCTGGTAGCGTTCTCCTGATGATCAACGCATGTGTAAATCTGGAAATTCTTTACAGGCGGGTGTAGCAGGATGTGAGGGTTGATTTCCTGCACCAGGTTTATTTGGAATCACATTTGGAAATCAAATTTCTAAATCCAGGGCAAGATGCTGTTTCTTCTCTTACACATTGCCCATTACAGAGCACAGCTGGAGGAGTCTACGTTCCTTTGCTGCCGGCTGCACCGTGATGCCTGTAATTTGACCTTGCAACCCTTAAGAATGGGGCACCAACCCATAACCTCTCATGGGAGTCTCAAGACAGTTTCTCTGATTAACAGAGAGGTAAGACTGGAGTTCCTACCTTACCCAAAAAGATTAGCTCAACTGTCTTACCCATATGGGATTTTGAAATGATTTTTTAAATGTCTGTACACAGACCCAGAAGAACACGCCTATAATAGGCTGAACAGACAGACACATGAAAACTCGTGCATGCGCGCACACCCCCCCCCCCCCCCCCAACCCCCCTCCCCCCGACAAATTAACTCTAGGAAAGATTCCTGAACATCCATTCTGCATCTTCTCAACCGTTTGCATGCTAAGACCCACAACAGTCACTGAATTGCCCACGTCTGCCTGAAGATGAAATATTTTTAAACAAAGCCTCTTCTCTCCATTAAATTAATACACTGCAGGTGCTGGAATTTGTCATGCACTGGCATACTACTCCAGCAGACTAAAACCCGGGAGGTGTCTGACCATCAATCATCCACAATAGCCGGGAGGAGGGGTCACCACACATAGACCGTCCCACTTCCTGTGAACATGGATTTGACCAAATGCAAATAGAGAAAAAAAATAATGAGGGAATATGGGAAAGGGAGAACACAAATCAATAGGTTCAATGGGACCATTAGTGCTGACCTTTATGTTAAAATACAGGAGCAAACCGCCAGCATGCTCACAGGAAGTTAGATTACATTACTGGCATTTAGCAGACGCTCTTAGCCAGAGCGACTCAACACAGGTTACAGTTTTTACATGTCACCCATTTATGCAGCTGGATATTTACTGAGGCAATTCAGCGTTAAGCACCTTGTCCAAGGGTAGGGCAGCGGTGCCCCAGTGGGCAATGGAACCAGCAAGCTTTTGGCTACAAACCCTGCTCCTCCACCTCTATGCTACACTGCTGCCCAAGTTATCCTAGGAGTTATAAGACATTCTTACATCTGCCTCAAATGGATGATCTGAGTTTATCTGTTCCATTGCGAAATGAATTATCCAAGCTAACCTGCATCCATCTGACCCAAACTGGACCAAACCATACTGGACTTGACTCTTGAAAGCCTTTTGTAACAACATTAATGAATTCATTTTAAAGGTAAAGCGATACATCTACATACATGCATGCATCTGTATCCCCTGTATATCCTGTTTTTAATGCTGTCATTCTATATCTTTTGTTTGTCCTTGCCACTGTGTGATTGCTGCCTTATTTTATCCCCATATCTCTCCGACTGTGGCGGCAATGTAACAAAGCCATGAGGAGCAGAGCTTGTAACCAGAAGGTTGCTGGTTTGATTCCCTGCAGGGGCACTGCTGCTTGTTCCCTTGGGCAAGGTACTTAACTCACAATTGCATCAGTAAATGCCCACCTGTATAAATGGATAATGTAAAAACTGTAACCTTTGTAAGTCACTCTGGATAAGAGCGTCTGCTAAAAGAACATAATGCAATGTAATTGTGCTTTAGGCTTTTGCATTGCTTTACTGTGACGGTCCCTGAAGCAACACTTCCTCTGTTTAGGGTGCTACACTACACTAAGTCACACTGACGTGATTGACAGATTGACTGATAGATTGATTGAGCTGGTGTTGCAGCTGCTGACAGAGGTCCTTTTCACTCTACTATAGAGTCATTTTTACAGCTTTTCTGATATTCTCCAGCTCCTAACTAACAAGCCTGGTGCTGCTCTTGTCGGTCTGTGGTGGATATCCAAACATTTTTTTTCATCCGTTTTATATTATAAAAGTATCAGAAGTCAAGAATTACACACTTGTTCAAACACTCAAAGTTGACATTTTGTTATGTATCTTATTATTCGTTTTTTTTTTCTCCCCCAGAATGCTGGCGTGTTCCTGGTTTCAGTCTCAGCTGCTTGCTTTTGAGGCTGTTTGCACAAATGCCACTTACGGCACGAGATCCCTGGAGAATCAGGTAGAAATTATTAGCGTTGGTTTATGGTTTGTATCGATACGGTTTGTGTCAACAATTTTAACTTGCAACACAAGCAATAAAGCTAATAATATCTTACAGTATACAGTACATACAGTTTATGAGTCAAAGTTTGGCTACTTTGGACTGAAATGTAGTCTTGACACACACACTGCATTAACCAAACACTCTAAATTACTGTTTCACTATATATTTCAGTAAGATCATTACTTCACCCACAAAGATCATTTGTCAGATTAACTCTGAAAATGTGGTGAGTTATGATGCATAACCTGGCATTGTGTCTCCAAATTCCTTTCTTCAGAATAGTGCTCATACTGGAGTCGCTTTAAATAGGGTCTTTTATGTAGCTAGAATTCAAACCCCATGAGTCCCACGAGAACTTTTAAATGGGAATATGTCATCTCTAGTCCTGCGTTCATGTTGCCCGCCTTGCTGAAATCATGTACCAACACATATCCTGTGCTCCCTCTCGGTCTGCTGTTCAGTTCATCGCTGTTAAGGGTGAGAGCATTTTGCATGCTTCTAGCACATTTTTGTACCAGTTCCCATTTTAAAAAACCAGTGTAACAAACACAGAAGACCTTCAGGCAACACAAACAGCACCCAGCTTCACTGCTGGCTGGCTGGCTGGCTGGCTGCCCCCCCCAAACCCCCCTTCACCGTATTACGCTTTGACTACTAACGTGTAATTGGCTTAGAAGAAAGAGCATTAGATCTGATTGGATTAGAGAGAATTAATTGGAGATAATTGAGGAAGATGTCGCAGAGGGGTCTTGTAATAAATTGGTAATTGCTTTCAGTGTGAGTCTGTGGTGATAGAGACCACATTAATGCACATCAGTGCCCACCGTGGGCTGTGTGGCATTGGTTACAAATTACTCCTGTGGCCCTACAGCCTCTGATGTGTAGACACTTCACCCAATCTGTGAATTTGTGGTATCATTTCACTGATGCTGAATTGTAGTGTTATTAAAGCACTCCACATGTGCTGTGCACGTTATTACTATGGTGACGTCGATAATATCAGCTCAAGAGCAGGTCTGGGGGGGATATAAAATCCATTTAAGGAAAGTGTGTAAACATGGATAATTGACAGAGAGGTGGTTGGGTGTGTCAGTGGGTGAAAGTGTTAATTTTTTAACATTCGTTTCCTTGGGACCAACATCCTCACTCGCGAGCTTGGGAAAGGTCAGCTGGATCCATACAATCACGTCCCTTTGTGGGAAAAGCATTGTGTTCTGAACAGTCGCTGAGCTGGCTTCGGTGGAAACTCCGGCAAAGCTGCTCTAAAAGATGCTAATTAGGAGCGGAAAGGAGGTGCTGAGAGGCGTGACATTTACACACGCGGACAATATTCTCCCCGCGCGGGGGCAATTAGCGCAGGTCTGCGCTGCGCGGCTGTCGGCGCGGCGTCGCCCACGGACCTCCGAGCGCACCTCGTCTTCCCACGGTGACATTTCACCGCTCATCGCTCTGGTAACTTCACGCTTTAAAAATAATAATGAAAAAAAAAAACTCCAGACGGCAGCAAAATCAAACACCCGTACTCAGGCACTGCTAAAGCGGGAAACACTGAGTCGCTGTGTTGGAAAAAAACGCCTTCGTGCAGGGCTTTGGAAACCACCTTGCGGTGTGTGTGTGTGTGTGTGTGTTGGTGGGAGGTCATTAAAATTGCATTCCAGTTCAAATCCTATTAATTTCGTGTGTGTGTGCACGTAGCTACACATAATTTTCGTCTCAGCCGTATTTTTCGAGTTCACGAAACACATCCGAGATTGCAATACACAATCAACCCGACTCTCTAGCGATGACGTGCATTTGGTCCCATTGTTCATCGGTTTAATTACCTTTCAGAAAGGGCCCACGCAACCTTGAATTACAGCAGAATAGTTGTCGTGAAGTGATGCATTACAGCCCGGCAGAACAGGGTGTCGTAGCCCACGTGTTTTCACCTGACACAGGTTTAGTCTCTGCCGGTGAAATAACAATACTTTACACAATATTAGACAGTAATAAGAGAAAGCACTTGAAGCTATTCTGACGTCCTGGTAGATCTAATTAAATTACTGTCAAAGTGTGAAGTTGAAAGAAATAATCCAATTAATGTCATGAGAATCTCCGTTGCCATATCAGGAGATTACCTAGAGCTCTACGTCAGTTTGGGAAAAATACACAAAAAAAAAAAAAAAAATTCTACACAGAGTGGGTTTAACCTTCGGCCTCTCGCGTGAATGGATTTTACTGGGTTTTTGAAGTCGAGGGTGTGAGAAAGAGGTGAGGTCACTCACGAGCTAGGTGGTCAGCACATCAGCTCTTAAAACCGGAGGAGGGGAGGGGCACCTGACTCTGTCACACACGCCATCATAACAACCGTGGGGACAAGCACGGAAGGCACACAGGCGTGCAATTGCTATTGTTCACATCTTTCATCTTTCTTCCTTTTCCACCACTTTGGAGAAACTAACTATATTTCATGGGCTTGCGTAGGACTATGGTAGTTATCTGCACACTATGTATAGCATTGATTTGGGCTCATGGTGTCTCATTAACTAGTGTCACAAGTTTCTCAAATTCTTTTCTTTGCACCTGCACCATTGTCCTCCATCCATACGGTGCTGATTGAATAATAATTTATGTTGCCTCAATTAAATTATTATACAATTTTTCAGTTGCTTTCGATGTTTGGGACTGTTAAGTTCAACTGAAAAGTACATGTGTCATGTATTGTTGATTGGCAGTAGTTTATCACTGTCTGCAAGTGTAAGATAGTCCTGCATTCAAGGGAGCTGCTGTCTCCTCTCCAACTTCCAAAACCTACAACAGGGCCGGGTCTCAAAAACCTCAATTCCCTCAATTACAGGAATGTCTAAAACGCCACATACAAAAAAAATATACACTGAAAACACAATGCACAGTATCTGTAAGCCACTTACTTTTTTTCGGCTGGTCAATTTCACCACTTTTCATGTTCATAACTATCACCCAGTGCAGATGGTGCTGTATTTCTGTTCAAATCAAGAGGACAAAACAGGCTATTATGTGTTTAAAAAGGATAACCAGGACAGCAAGAGTAGCCTACAACAAATACAGTTACGGGACTATATACTGGGAGGGAGGGCTGGCTTTCATAATTGGTGACACGCTCATTTAAGGGAGCTTGAGCAGTGCTGAATTGTTAATGGGACATTTGCGCTGACATAAGCGCGCGATAAATCGTAAATAACTTCACGTCAACAATTTTCCCAAAACCAGCAATTTAACTGTTGACCACTCTTGCAAGATCACTATTGACCGCGAGCACAGAGACCTTTAAAACGCACAGCTGAGGCTGAGGGAACCGAGACAAAGGCTGATGAAGCAAGCAGGGCAGCAGCGAGCTCGGGACGTCGACAAAACCGCCACGGCGACCGGCAGGTTTAAGCTCGTGGCAGAAAAACGGAAAATTGCTCAATATTTACAGGAACGTAGCAATGCACAGAAAGTGTCATCACATCAAATTCTGTGGCAGTCGGTCACATGGTGTGGCCGCCATATTGGATTTTGACGTTTTTGGACTTTCTTCAAAACACTCTAAATATTTATCAACGTAGCGTCATGAACGTGGGTACATTCTTCTTGAGTCACCAGGACGATTTTTGAAACTTACACTTACTTTGGATTTCCTGCCATTTTGGATGTTTTACATATTTAAAGTTGTCTCCTCCAAGTCTGTTTGAAGTAATGACAACAATTATTTGCAATTTGGGTATAATTGTAATGTAATTTGTCATGGCTGTATGTTACCAAACATGGCTGCAATAACCCAGTAAATTTGACCCATTTGGCTGATTATTACTGACTTTACACATGGCACCTACCCCTCATTTTGTCTTAACCAATGGCTTACAATGCACCAAAATTTGAAGAACACCACTCCTGTAAAAGCCATTCCAAACGTTCTTCATTTAAACCTCCAACGTTAACTTACTATGCCAATCAAATAATTTTGAAATTGCTTTAAAATCTAAATTGTCTAATTGGAAGCTATATAATTTAAATTTATTGTACAGACCAGTTTTATGTGATAGAATATTGTGGGGCACGTGACACAGGACAGAGACTACTTCCTTATGATACATTACCGCTGTAATAATTGCCCACAGTGATATTTGCTGTTCTGTTTATTACAGTGTGAGCATTTTTATGGAATCACCAAACAGGATTCCCTACAGCAAGCTCAGGTCCAGCAGCTAACTAAAGACATCAAGGAATATATTATTCAGCCATCAGTTCTCCATTAGTTCCAACATAGTCCCCAATAAATTCCAAGGGTGGCTACCCATTACGGAGATCCCTTTCTGTTTGTCGTAAATGGTGAGGGATCTTGTCTTGACGGATGCAGTTATAGCGCACATTATGAGTACACACTACTGAGCACCCTCCCAGGCGGCACAACAAGAAAAATGCTTCCAGGGAAGCTGTTACATGGCCCTTGATGCAGCTGTATTTAGTTTAGGCAGGATGCATAGGCAGGGTCCCGGCTGCATTCCTGACGGCGCACGCACACTCCGTGTCAGATAGCCCAAACAGTGCTCCTCTCCACGCTAAAGACAATTTACAGCGAGCCGCTGCCGTAGCTCCCCTGCAATTTGTGTTGCCGTGCTCGGGTTGCCGTGGCGGTGACCTCCCGACCCCCAGGTGGGAGGGCTCCTCTTTGATGATACCCCGGTCGGTGTGACGGCGACGTGCGGACATAGCAACGGCGAAGACAGTACGCGGGAGAGCAGGGTTCGAGGAGCCGGTCGCGATCGCCGCTATCGTACAGTACTGATCACCACTAATGCTATCACCGGGGTCCTTATTGGCAGATGGTGTGGCTAATTTCTTTATCCGTGACCTCGAACATCAAACCTCGGCCGGGCCGGCCTGAAGGACTACACTGTGTAACAGCCCCCCCACCAGCCTGTCAACAGGTCAGAGCGTGCTGAGACAGAATGCAGGACCTCACTCCGCACCACATCATCCCATCCGATGGGTTTTACGGCCAGGTTACAGCGGGCGAGGGGAACCAGACTGCCATTCACCCAGCTCCTGCGCACCAGCAACACCAGCTGAATTCACATGAATAAATATGAGAAGAAAAAAGGGAGCCTGGCAGAGTGGACCCCAGGAACTCAGCACTCAGACTGAGGGCTGTCCTGGCCTTCAGCGCTCCCTCTGGAAAGTTTGGGACGTGGTAGCAGGGAGTCATGAGAGCGTGCCCTCCCTCCCTCTCCCTCTACCCCTCCCCCTGGCATTCAGACACTTTGCCAGTACAGAGAGGGCCACTTGGAGGCTCTCATCCGCCCTGCGCCCCTCTCTTTACTTCATTAGAGCCAATTAAGAGCCGGGCCGTTGAGGGACTGCAAGGTTGAGAGTGCAGATTATACTCTTCTGAATTATTCATCCCTTTCGCTTTCTCCCCCTCCCTCAATTTCTCTTCTTCTCCCTCTCACTCAATTTCTCTCCTTCTCCCTCTCCCTCAATCTCTCTCCTCCTCCAACTCCCTCAATCTCTCTCCTCTTCCCTCAATCTCTTTTCTTCTCCCTCTCCCTCAATCTCTCTCCTTTCCCCCCTTTCTCAGTCTCTCCTTCTCCCTCTCTCTCCCTCATCCCTGTCCCCCCACCACCTCTCTCTATCTGGCCAGGTTACAGCTCAGCAACTTTACAGTAGTAGGCAGGGCCAGCGGGTTCAGATCCCACACTACATGAACCCCTGACCTTAGTTCTTGCTCCACTAAAAGGCAGCAGCAGTATCTGAATAGATTCTCCCAAGGTGTTAAACATTTAGAGTCATACTGTATTGGGGGCACCTGCTACGGATGACAATAAGCTGAACTAATAATTGGCCTATAGATAAGGGTTCAGATCTATTAACAAGCACTGGGTGCTTGCATTTATCTGTGATGGGAGCTGGGAAATCAGAGAGAAACAAGAGAAAGGGAAGAGAGAGAGGCAACGAAGGAAAACAGGTGGTATGAAAAGGGGAAAAAGGAGGAGGTGCAGGAGCAGAAGTAAGAAAACAGAACACCATGACAAATAACAGTTTCCACTGTCCAATGCTGCAAGCGAGCAAAGTGGATGTCCGTCACAGGCTCCGAGGCACGAGTCTAAGCAAGAAAGGTCTGGTTTAAAGGGATTGCGGCATGAGATTTCCAGCACCGTACCCTCACTTCCCAGACGATAATTCAAAGATTAACCTGTGGTCAGAATTTAAAGGGATAAGGCCCCTGTCAAAGACGAGGGAGTATGGAGAGAAGGAAAGAGTGAGGGGAAAAAAAACCACACTACATCACCAAGGACAGGGAGAAAAGGGGGGGGGGGGTGTTTCTCAGGGCTGACTCCGCATAATGGATTCAAAACGGAAAGAGACGGAGACAGAGAGGGGAAGACAGGTGGAGACAGATAGAGGGAGAAGAGAGAGGAAAACAGAGGAAGAGGCACGCAAAGCAAGACAGAGAAAGAGAGAAAGACAGAGAGAGGAAGACAGAAAGAAGACAGAGACATGTGATTTACAAGTGAGGCAGAGAGAGAGAGACATACAGGAGAGAACAGAAAGAGGGACACATATAGAGGGACACACCATATAGAGGACAGGAGGGACAGAGAGAAAGGGTTAGAGAGTAGCATGTCTGTTAAGTTTCACCACACACTCGCTGACACCGCTGCATGCTGGGAGCCCTGGAAGACCCCTCCTGTTAGCTGATAATGTCAGGCTGAGCAATAGGAGGAGTCATCAGGAAGCTTTTATCTCAACACTCTGAGAGCTGCTCTATCTCTGTACCTGAGCCCCCAAGACTGGACTCTACTGATGCAAGGGTGAGACATACATCTGCATAAACAGGCCTCTACAATAATAATAATAAAATAAATCTGAACAGGGGTGAATTGCCACGGATACGGGCGTCTCCTCGCAAATAATGAATGCAAAGAGATGCTAATATAAAGCTTCCTTTGGAGAGGGTGAGTGAGTGAGTGCACCTGAGAACCGAACCTGAGACCATTACTGGTGAATTTACTGCGCACGTGAGAAATGAAAGAACAAAAAATGCCAAAAGAGACGTGACTTCCGCTGTAAGAAGCATGAGGAGACACACAGCCGCGGTTAGATAAGGGAAGTGGGAGTGAAAACAGCAGAGCTTGCTGTATTTAAAGGTAGGTTTGGCTGACCTCTAGGGGGGTATTTTTCTTTGCGCTGCTTCAGAATGGAGCCAGTTAGCAGGGACTTACTGTGGAATGAGGGATGGGGTAGGAGAAAGAAAAAGGTGCGGGAGGTGGGGAGGGAAGGAGAAATGGGGATGGGGAGGTTAAAAAAATGGAGAAAGGTTGAGTGTAAGTCAGGGGGGATGAGGGCTTTTGGAAGGGAGAAGGTAAAAACAAATTAAGCCCTATGATCACTTGACCAAAGTTATATCACTCAAGTGCTGTACTGTACTGTGGCTACATTACGTAAAGTACAGTAACATGTGACCAGGCAGACCCAGGCAGACTCACACACACAAACACACACGCGCACACACACACAGGGACGAGGGCCCAAACAGCGCAGCGCGAGGCAGGCTGGGAGTTATAAATACTTGCGCTATATTATGAATTTGTTTTAGCTCTGTCGCCATGGTGAGGCTTCCCCACATGTTTATAGAACCTGCCATTATAAATTAAAACGGTCTTAACAACACTTAAGCTGGGAGTTACACATGGGGGTCGGCTTGAGGGAGCGCAGAGGGAGGCAGAGGGTCTCTGGCTCGCTCAGGACCTCCCCGATTAAGGGGAGAGAGGAGGGCAGGGGCTTCCCTGACCCCCTCGGCCCGTTTCGGGGGGCACACGCATTCTTCTGGTCGTCACTGTTGCCGGGAGCCGTTTGCGTGCGCGGTCACCAGCTCCCTCACTCCCTCGCTCGCTCACGCAGACTGGCAGAATTACTCGGCTGCTTCTTCTGACAGCCCAAACACGATTTACAGCAGACACCATCCTACAGAGCATTGGGCTCAACATGCAGGCCCGCGATTCACCCGAAAAGCTACCCAACAGCAGATATATGGAGTGGTGACAGCCTAACTGTGGTGTCTGGCCCTTTTAGAGGCCGCTTTTACTTTTTTTTTTAAAAATTTTTGTCTCTGCCCGAGCCTCATGAGGCCTTTTTGCTGTACAAATACACCAAGGGTACAGAAATATCGTCACACCCGCCTGGAAATTGGGCAAAGATAAACCAGCGGGCCCAGCCCAGAATAGCACTCCCTAAGGATGACACAGTTTACTGGAAAATGAACACAACCAAACTTCTGCGGGAGTACATGCAGGAGGCTGAGCCGGAGGGACATCTGTTACAGTGACTGACACCTATGATTTTAATCTTGTGTGAGTCAGAAACTTTTGTCATTTTGTTTACCAAGGATCTTCTTATTATTGCGTAACATAACAAGTGACACACTTTTTTTGGCTTCCTCTGCTAATACTGGTGCAGTGAAAAGCTTTGAGCAGTTCCATAACTTTAAGCTGACGCACAGAAGCCTTAAGAAAGAAGACGGATACAGCTATGTGGGGCTGTTTGATCATTTCATACGAGGCAGACAAATCCAATTGTGCCTATTGTCCGGAGTGGAGCTGCTAGAAAAAAAAACTCTAAATTTGATTGAGAAAACAGCAATCCAAATTACTGCTGAGATGACACAATCTTGTCGCTGTGATAAATATTATTATGACTACTACTAGCTCCACCATTGGTAGGTGGAATAGAGGTGATGTGATTGTACCTGTTTGTCTGTTTCTCTGTGAATAAGCTGAATATAAACGATATGGTTAACTAATTAAAATTATTTCTCATGTGACAAGGAAGAAATTATTAGATTTTAGGGCTGGTATGATACCTATTAAAGGAGAATGAGCTTCAGTAAGTTGCACTCTACTATTGCTATTACTATTATTTGGATATGGTTAAACAGCTTACTGTCATGTAATGTTATATTATTTACTATATTTGGCATTGACATCTGCACTGTGCAATACTGCAGTAAAAATGCAGACAATCAAAATAACATAAAAATACTATTACTATGTAATTTGATATTTGCTTATGGTTGTTCAATTATATGAAAAACCAATGGCCTTCTTATCTGGTGGTTGGATGACAGAACGGTAGTGTGTGTGTGTGTGTGTCTATGTTCCAGCCAAAAAGAAACACCCTCTGGCTAAAAAAAAAAAAAAAAAATTGTTAAGGTTTTAAAAATGACTGAGGACCCTAGTGAATTTGGTCCAGTGTGAGTTTTTCATTTCAGATGTCAGCCATTTTTACCAGCTACAGTGGAAAAACTGTGACGTCCTCTGGTGAAGCTCACCCCATGTGAATAGCCTTTTCATTTCACAGACCACAGGCTGGGACTGAGGCTGGAGGCTGGCTGTATGAGCACAGGACCTTCCTGCTTCCTCCAAGAGGCCATTAACAACTAATGTTAACGTGGAGCAGAGAAAAAACGGCGCACTGTACGATGAGCTGGTCATATCTCCTGTGAGGTCAGAGGTCGTGTGCAGCTGGGGGTTCTGAAGAAGCGGCATCACAGCATGGCGGCCGTCAGGAGCCAAGAGAAAGGACACACGCACCTGACACTGTGTACAAGTAGCAATACACAAAAATAAACATTTTGACTATATACTCACACTCACACTCACACACGCACACACGCACACACGCACACACGCACACACACACACTCCCTCTAGAGTGTCAGTTCAGCGGGAGCCGACAGCACTTACTCACTTAAGAGGAGCTCTGCCTCACTTGTATAAACTTGCATATAAACGCAAGTACAGTGCTCCCTTTTGCCAAACTCCACTTTTAACAGGTTGACATTTGAAAGCCCTCTTTCATCTGTAGAGAGCTGAGTGCATTTCTCGGCAAGGCCGGGCTGGCGGGTGCCGTCACCGGCGCGGCTTCGACGACACCGCCACCCTCTCTCTTCTCCCTCCCACCTCCGCATCTGGACTCCCCCGAACGCTCGGAGCTCACACGCAAAAGAAACGGGACAGACACAGAGTCTGCATCACCCATGTGACTCGCATTCCACTGCCCTGACCACCTTTTCCATCCTGCTGCTTTACACTGATGGACTTTTCCCACAGACCCCCTCACATCAAAGTACACATGTAGAGCCATGCCCTCATTACATTACATTAGTGTCATTCTGCAGACGATATCCAGAGCGACTTACATAGGTTACAGTTTTACATGTGATCCACTGAGGCAGTTGAGGGTTAAGCACCTTGCCCAAGGGCACAACCAGCAACCTTTCGGCTACAAGCCCTGTTCCATAACGCTATGCTACGATGCCCTCCTAAGCCTCAGACTGGTGTCCCCTCCCTCGTTTTGGGACGTAGGGACCCTCTTGGCCGAGGTGCCCAGCTGCCTCGCCGTCCTCCTTTCAGGGCAGTGCGGTTCTGTTTGTTCCGCGCAGAGCCCCCGGGAGATCTCTGAGGACTTTCCCTTGCGCGGGCGGGCCGAGCTGGGCCGGGCCAGGCAGGCCGCTGAGGCCGGCTCCAGCGCGATCCGATGGCCTCATGCACTGAAAATAAACTGCTGGCAGGGCCCTCGCACCCAAACGAGCAGTATTCCTAGCCGGCCTCTGCTAAAATAACATTACGTAAACACAGATTAGTGCAGATTAGGGGGTGCGGAACGCCCAGGCAGGTCCTGTTACCGCCCCTTCCCACAATGCACCGAGGCCCGAGACACTGCTTTCCTAGCCTGGAAGTTCAGGCCTCAAAGGTGGATGTGCAGTCCAAGGTGCTTTACATGGACATGGTAAACATGTAGTGGCTGAAAACAATCACAGTGTGTGTTGCACTTTCTATTCCTTCGAATAACTCACTATATTATTATATTATATTATAACATATAAATATATATATTTATTCATACTCATTCATATATATATATATATATATATATTAGGCAAGAAAGAGGGTGGAAATACTCATTCAGTCAAATCGTCTTTTTATAATTTTTGCAATCAGTGTCTGATTTTGTGCCATTTCCAAACCCAGACAGAAAACAAAAACAGAAACAAACACCTGGTGATGTCCTGCAATGTTTCCCACCGATTTCCCCGCACGGATGAGCGGTTTAATTCATCGCGCTGATGATGGTGATTTCGGAATGGCTCGAGTCCTGGCCCATTCTGAAAAGCGGAGGCGGAGTGAAACCCTCAGCTTAACGGTGGCTGTGCAGGGGCCGGCGCTCCTCTCCCCAACAGCTGCAGGGACGGGGGGGGAGGCCAGGGTACACTGCTGAGGCGGAGTTTGCCTTTATTTTGGAAACCCGACCCCCTCGCGCCCCTGTCCTGAGAGAGACAGGCCATCCCAGGGGACGCATTTCTGCACCGAAAGGGGAAATTAATACATCGCATCACCTCCCAACAGGTCTCCTTCATATTGCGCTGACCCACACAGGAGGACAAAGCAGGGCTGTGAGCTCCTCGTCTCGTCTCTCTCTGTCTCTCTCTCTCTCTCTCTCTCTCTCTCTCATCCATCACTCCATCCACTGCTTGTCTTTCAGTCTCCCCATTTCCCTGTTGTCTCCTCTCTCCATCTCTCTCCCCTCCTCTGTCTCTCTCTCTCTACCTCCATCTCCCCTCTCTTTCCTTCCCTTCTTTTGTCTCTCGTTATTCTTACTACCTCTTCTTGCCCCTCCCCCCCCTCCCTCTCGGACGCTCCACTGGTAGCAGGTATCGACCTGCTCTGTAGAGTGAGACAGGGGGCTTACCTACAACAGAATGAGAGTCTGACACTGACAGTGGGGGGGGGGGGGTTGCGGGTTCCCGTCACAAACACAAAGACTCATAATGCTGGTGAGGGAGGGAGAGACGGAGGGAGCGGGTGACAGGAACAAGTAAATGACAAAAAAGGGAGATGGGGAAAGAGGGAACAGGTTAAGAGGCTAGTCAGAGAAAAAGGGAAGGAGAAAGTGATTGGGGAGGGATGGGTACGGGGTCAAGGGGAAGGATGGAGAAAGAGGCTGAGCTATGAGAGGGGGAGAGGGATGTGAGGAGTAGGAGGTAAAGAAATAAGGAAGGTGACAGGTGGAGGAGGAGAAGTATGCCACACCCACAGGGCAGGTGACACCAGGAAGGAGGTGGAAGGGGAGACGACCTCACTGGATGCTACTCTGGTTTACACAGGACCACTGTAAAGTGAAAAAAAGGCGTGGCCCATCACTATACTGTCATTGGGCCTTTCTGCACCATCGTGATCCTGATGACCCCCCCAGGAAGGTGTCAGACATGGCTTCACAGTAGACAGCGGCATGCTGAACAGACCACAAGGACTATCTGCCCCAACAGATTCATAGAATAATGATAAAAAAAACCTCACTATAATCCTTGAAGCTCTTCTGGTTTTTGTTCCAATCTAATCTAATTACGTGGACTCTAATCTCATTATTTGCTTAAGTTTATGTCTTATTAATTTATATATTTCTTTGCCTCCACATCCCTCAGGACAGGAGGATAAAGAAGATCTCTCCATGGGCACATATTCCCCCCCTTTCTGGGTCAGCCCTGCTCGAACCTGGCTCTGACCTTTAATGAACATGTGGAAGCAACACAGACTAAACACCGTTCTCTCTCAGTGCGCCATATTTGACTCCTTCAACTGTTCGTAATAATACTTCCTTCAAGCTGCTGGCCTGGATTACAGTTTTTAACATGAGGTTCAGGTCTTGGTCACCACTTGAGATCGCATCTTATTTCCCCTACCTTAATCTTAAATTCATCTTCCCTCATTCATGCAGTGTTCACTTTACTTTGTATATCGTTTTGGGGCATTTCTCATTTTAATTTGTGCATGTATTTAAGAATTTACCGAAGCATGTCTGTGTTTAGTGTAGTGTAGCTTAGTGGTGAAGGAGCCGGACTCGTGACCGAAAGGTTGGCGGTTCAGTTTCCTGGGGCACTGCTGCAGTACCCTTGGGCAAGGTACCCACAGTTGCTTCAGTAAATATCCAGCTGTGTAAACAGATAACATTGGTAAAAGCACTGTAACTGATTTAAGTCGCTCTGGATAAGAGCATCTGCTAAATGGCAATAATGTAATGTATTTACAGTAGCACTAGTTACCACAGCGCTGTGTGGGGGACTGACACATGACACAAAACCACTGTGTTTGCATGACTGAGGGTATTTTGTTTTATTTACTGTGCTGAAATGATGCTAAGCTCTGCCACCGTCCCAGCATGCTCCACTCCGAGGACGTTGGCCCCATTGTCCTTACCTCACACCTATAATTCCATCGCACTGTTTGGCCGGACCTGTAATCAGCGGCCATTACAGGCAACCTCTGTCTGGGCCGAGGCTCTCCTCCTCCACAAGCTATCTCTCATCTCCCATCGGAGCAATGAATTCTGGGAGCAGGGCAGAAGCATCTCCTGGCATCTATAAATAATGAGCGTTTAAGCGGCCTGGCGTAAACAGAATCTGTTTCCGCCACAGTACGACAGCTGGTTTGGTTCCACAGAAGGTTAGGAAAGCCAGATTTCCCAGGGTGCACTTCCACCGCTGACACGCGCAAGGGGAATCGTGCGTCAGGCAGTATTGCGGGCAAATACAGGAGTGCTTTCAGCCAAAACATACACCCATGCCACCCCACACCTGGCAAACTTTCTCCTACAATAACTCTGGTTTTCCCCTCATGGCCTGTCTGTCCGCGCTGGTGTTCGAGATCGAACAGCAGTGGAGACAGCAGCAGGCGGCTTGCTTGCCCAGGTGGGACGGAAGACCTGAAAGCATGGAGAGAGAATCTTGCTCAAGTTTTACTAGTGAGTGAATACAACTCCATTCCCCCTTCGTGTAATCTGACAGACCTGATAAGCAGCTATTTTTTTTTTCCAAAGACTTCAAGAACTAATTAGCAAACCAGGCCCACCATCATATTAATAGACGAACAAACAAATAACTAAATAAATAAATAAATAAATAAATAAAAGAATAAAATGAAATCAATGGCTTCGTTGGGAAGGGGAGGGGGAAAGTTTCCCCTGTCAGCTTTTTGATTGCACCATCATTTCTTTAAAAGCACAAACAATGCATTATTAAATACGGGACCAGTGCAGCAAGCACTGATGCAGTTTCTTACACACGCAACTCCTGTGTGCGTGTTTTCTGTGCATATCCGTACGCTTTTTTTTTCTGAGGGTGTGTGCGTGTGCATGCATTATTTACATTTGTATTTACAACTACTCTCGAGACGGAAGTTTCTCTGGGAGAGACGTAATTTACTTCACCTTGTCCTCACTACCACCCAGTCTGATACACCTGCTCCTCGCCTGGTCTCCCTCGTTCATTCATACGCCTAACGCCTAGTTCCTCCATTCTTTGAAAAAAGAAAAATAAAAGGAACACTGATGGGGAAGCAACAAGAACGACGTTAGAGAATTACGACGTTAGAGAATTGAGGAAAAAATAAAATCTGACGTAAAGTAGAGAAACGGTTTAATAGTTAATAGATTCATGGTGTTGCACTGACAGCAGTCTCATCTCATGGTTCATTTCTAATACTCCACACCTCATGAGTGTGCTGTACCCACCAAGATATTCCTCCACTCCTTTCCCAGTTCAACTCACACTCAACCTTTCACCCTCCCTCTCTCTCGCCCTTTTCTCTAGCCTGGGTTCAGACCATATGCTGCACTGTCTCCATCTCTCTAACCCATGTTCAGACCCTACTCTGCACAGTCAAAATCCAGATCCTGGGGCACCCTCTCAACTGTAAGTTTGTCCCTCCATGCCTCTTTCCATTCATCTGTCCATCCATGGAAGGGCTTAGCTTTCTTTCTCTCTTTCTTTCTTTCTCTCTCTCTCTCTCTCTCTCTCTCTCTCTCTTTCTGTGACACAGTGTCCAAACTCAGCCTAAAGACCTTTCAGCGCATGACCATTCTCAGTCTGAATTCTTTATTCACAGCATTCTCGAAGATGCCCTTTTGCAGAGTGGCCTGGGGAGGGTCACTTCATCAGAATGCAGACTTTTCTCACTGCCGCAAGCTTTGTCTGATGGCTGCTCTGCTTGGTAGTGAACTGTACACAAGTGACAGTTTTTTTCCCATTTTACACCACGCTGCCAATGGGTCCAATCCGGGCCATGCAGCCTGTGAAATTACCATGTGATTTTCTATATGTGGTGCGAGGATGGTGGAGGTCAAAGGTCACACCAAACAGCCAAACCTGGTAGAGCTGAATGCCAGACATGCTGCATGTTTTCATCTCTCTCCCTCTATTTCACTCACACACTCTAACACTCACACACTCACACACACACACAGGGACTTCATTTCAAGATGACAAACAGAAGGTGCATGTGTGCACTGGCCTTAGAGGCCTTTAACACTTTTTTACAACTCCGGCTCCGTTTCAGCCAAAGGTTATCGGACGTACCAGTTTGCCTGTGTTACTTAGCAACAGATCAGCTCCGCGGGCAGAAGAATTTTTCAGGCGTGATTTTTGGGAAGAGTTTTTTTTTTTTTTTACAAGTCCAAGTCCATGTTCCCCAGCTGCCCACAGAATTGGGCAACAAAGCCGGTACTTCACCCTACACTTGTTCACTGCCAGGGCTCCAGTCAAAACAACAGAAACTCCCTTGCCTTTTCTGTGTGAATAACACCAGGCCTGTATGTGTGAATACGCTATTGCTGTAGAACGGCCTTCTTGAACCCTGCTACGCTGCACCCAAGAGTCTCTTTGGTGTGGGGGGAAAAAAAAACAGCAAAACAAAACAGCTGTTCTAGCTGCCTAATTAAACAATCTGCAGACACTGACACTCTGCCTTCAGCCACTGCCTTCCCCACAGAGAAAAAGGCCTAATTAAACGATCATCAGACATTAACCCAATGCCTTCATCCATCAACCTCCCCGCAGAGCAAAGCCCGAAGTAAATGATCAGGAGTTCATTACAGCATCTACAGTACAGGGAACTCGGTGATCTACCGGACAAAGCTCTGCAAAACTGTTTCACTGCTCCATTTCTGTACTGCTGTTACCTATTTGCTTGCCAGACACCTTGCCTTATTTCAGAGCTTACACTTCAGGACTTTGCACATGTATTCAGCTATGAAATTTGAGACAGCAATTCAGGTTAAGTATCCTGCACACAGGTACAATGGCAGTGGCCCACCTGGGAAATGAACCTGCTTCCAGCACTTTAAAAAAAAAAAAATGTGATATTTATCAAACAGATTAAAATTATCCAGGGCTCTTTTCCTTGTGGGGAGTACCAAGCATTCCAGTTATTATATATTAATATGCCCTGTTGTTGGTTTTAGTTCAAACACTGAAAATGTATTTAACACTTTTTAAAGATTTGTTTAACACTTTTTTTGATCACTGCATAATTCCATCTGTGTTATTTAACAGTTCTGATGTCTTTACTTTTATTCTAAAATTTGGAAAATAGTAAATAACAGTAAAGAGAAACCCATCTACGAGTAGGTGTTTCCAAACTTTTGACTGGTACTGTGCCTGCTCTACATTGGCTCAGTGGGGCCCGCAGAGGCAGAGCCAGCCAGGACAGGCTGGAAGGTAACGGCAGCCATGATCGAGAGGACCACGGCTCTGAGACCTGGGATATCATTACACCACAGACTAACACACTTCGCTCCCGGCCTCGCTCGTCCATCAGAGAACGGCAGTGCCTCCTTCCCCAAAACGCGACGGTGAGCTGCGGGAAGCCGGGGGCGACCAGGCCTCGGTAACACGACACCGCCGCTTCTTAGAGCCGCACTTAATGGGTAATAACAATAACAGCGAGGAGCGGCGAGGCTCTTCGGAGTTTATAAAGGCGCAGGAACCACAGCAATAATAATAAAACAACAGCGTTGCTAACGGCGCACTTCAAGGCTGTGCAATCTGCCGCTCTGGAGATACTGGAGATTGTGTGGAAATGGTCACTGCACTGTGTCAGAGGCTACGACTTGTAATGTACTCACAGATGATACTGTGAGATTGTACAACACACACACACACACACACACACACACACACACACATGCGCACACACACATAGGGAAGTCTTTATGTGTTTGTATGTTTGTGTGTGACAGTAGATGTAGAGGAGTATGCAGGTGTGTGTGTGTGTGTGTGTGTGTTTATGGGAGACAGAGTGTGCGATTGAGCGGGTGTGAAATTCAGTGTATCATAACAAACAACAGCAAAGCTAACTTGGTTCAAGGCTATGCAATCTGCCGCTCAGAAGGCTGCGCTATCTACTGCTCAGAGGGCTATGCTATCTACCGCTCAGAAGATACTGAAGATTGTGCAAATGGTAATTGCCCTGTGCGAACAACTATTACGCACTGACAGATGATACAGAGAGAAAGTGAGAGGTAGAAAGACTGTGTGTGTGTGTGTGTGTGTGTGTGTGTGTTGCATAAGGAGAGTTTTGGTTAAGGCAATGTGCTGTGAGTGAGCATGTGAGTGAGCGTGAATATGTGTGAGCAAACATGATGAATGTGTGCGTGCGTGTGTGTGTGTGTGTGTGTGTGTGTGTGTGTGTGTGTGTGTGTGTGTGTGTGTGTGCGTATGTGTGTAAACAGTGAGATTTAGAGAGTTAGTCTGTGTATGTGCAACTGAGTGTTTGTATGAGATGTCGTGATTGTGTGAGAGAGAGTGTATGTATGAGAATGTATGTGTGTGTGTGTGTGTGTGTGTGTGTGTGTGTGTGTGTTGCGCTGCACAGACAGACCTCTCTCTTTGTCAGGATTTCCCTTTGTTGTAAACACAGGGTGATCTAGCAGAGAGACAGCCGGCCTTGTTTAAACAAGGCAGAAGTGAACAGTCCTGCTACAGAACTCTCTCCCTCCAGGACCACAACCCCACACCCCTGCCGCTCTCACACACACGCTGACCCCAGATCAGTAGGGTGCTCTCAAGATTTCAGTCCTCCAGAACACACTTCTGTCATCAGGCCTGAGGGATGACCCTCACACCACGCTGACCCCAGATCAGTAGGATGTTCTTGAGAAATCAATCCTCCAGAGTTCATTCCTGCCATCAGGCCAGAGAGATGACCCCCACACCCCTGCTGCTGTCACACACACGCTGACCCCAGATCAGTAGGATGCTCTTAAGAATTCAATCTTCAAGAATACACTTCTGTCATCAGGCCTGAGGGATGACCCTCACACCACGCTGACCCCAGATCAGTAGGATGCTCTTAAGAATTCAGTATTCCAGAATACACTCCTGTCATCAGGGCAGACGGATGGTCCTCACACCTGTGCTGCCGTCACAGACACGCTGACCCCAGATCAGTGGGGCACCCTAACGAAAACAGTCCCGTGGAACACAGATTCTTATGCATGACAGCCACCGCAATTCCTTTGTGTAAGCAGAGGACTCCTGATACAATGTAAAGATAATGATAATAAATGAATATAATGGTACATGTATGCCTGCAGGACCACTGTGGTGGAGTATGAAAATAACAAGTCAGTGGAACTGGAACAGGACTGAAATGTATGCCTGACATTTAAATGAAGTATGCACTTTTCCTATGCACAGTTACAAAGGGTTGACTTGTCAAGTTTCAACAGGCACTGTTTGATTGTCGTCAAGAAACAAAAAGGTACTGTTTCCCTCTCTGATCGGAAACCTGACTCTCTGCTTTATGTCATGGTCCCAGGAGATTAGGTGCTGTCATGGAGCGCACGAAACAGGTGAAGAAAAATACAGCACGGAATCATATGACGTACACTATCAAATATTGCAAAAAAAAAAAAAGAAAGAGGAGCGAACGGTTTAAATAGGGCTTTGAAAGCTATCCAGCTGGTTTATAGCAGCTTTTCTGAATGGAGTTACAAGGGGGGAACATAAAAGCCAAAACCCAAAAGACGTGAAACTTCACGGGCGATCTGGTAATCAGTTCACCTTTGATTCCGTTCATCGACAAGCAGGAGAGGGGGCAGCACCGAATAAGCCAGCGTCTGTATGTGCCGCGCTGAAATCAGTGACGAGCTGAGACTCGTTGGGCTACGAGTCCAGCGTGGGACATGGAGCTGATGTGAAGCGGGCGCAGACAGCCAGCTTTCCCCGCTCTCCCGCAGTGTTTATAGGGGATTAGTTATTGGATAGGCCAGTGGAACACGTATACACAAGGTCTCGGCTCGGCTTGATCGTTCAAAGAGCGGAAAAAAATCTATGCCGGGTCCGTAATTCATAATCTGCCGAACTATTATTGTTACCGAGGAGCGGAGGACGGCCTCCGGGCACCGCTGTTCTCAAAACAACCGGCAGCCGCTGGACAAACAGCGCGACACCCCTGACAAAGCCGCGCACCCCGGGAGTGTGCGAGTAACGCAAATATTCCACTTTAAAAGGTCAGCGTCCCCGCGTTTCACACGGTTACACCGCCAGCTTTCCGTAAAGGATGCATCCGTCAGACGGAATATTGGAACAAACACCTTTACAGAACATGGAGGGTTCCAAAATCCATCAGGGTGTCTCCTTCCTGCTGTTTCACAGCCACACTCTCAAACCAGGCTGCACTGCCACACGGCACCCTGGGAGTTTGGTAGTGGAGAGGAAGATGTTTAAAGGTCTTGTCTTTGCGTAGATAAACAAAC
Organism: Megalops cyprinoides; assembly: GCF_013368585.1. Lineage (NCBI taxonomy): Eukaryota > Metazoa > Chordata > Actinopteri > Elopiformes > Megalopidae > Megalops > Megalops cyprinoides. Next base: position 4,953,050 of record NC_050603.1, read on the forward strand.
AAGCCACTAAATCAGAGAATAGAAAATACCCACATTATTTCTCTCCTTCTTCTTAAAAGGCTAGGTTTGGTTCTATAAGAAAACAATTCCAGGGACATTGTTTGGTTGGACATACCAGGCACCCGTAAATCTGCCTACTGAGACCTGAGGCCCAGATTTTCAAACTCAGCAAGCCCTTGTGTTATTGATGTGGTACACCTTGGAAACATGCTATTTTAAAAACACAATACACAAGTGCAAGAACCAGCTCAAGGCAAAAAATGGGAGGGAGGCGTCATGAGGGTGTGACTATCAACTTTCCAATCAGGGTGAAGAGAAAGATGGCCCCTGAGAGTTACGGCAACATGAATGGTTGACAACACATACCGTGAAACACCCACAGCCAATCACAGAAGAACGTTTGTCACGTGCTGAAGAGAAAAAACCACACTCCCCTTCCTTTAAGTTGAACCAAATTTCCTAAAGTTTCCACTAATCAATACCTCATTATCACCTTTGTTCTTTGAATAATCTTTGAGATAACAATGGGGCTACCTATGCACAAAAGATAATTATTAAACAGACATAACCTTGGCTCACTGAGCAAAAACTCGGAATATCTATTAAAAAGATACTGGTTGGAAGCTGATGCTGAGGAAGCTGTATTTTTTGGGACGTCCATGTCCTCATTGGTCTTGTTGTCATGCCTCTATAGGAGAAGAATAAAGTAACAATGGTAAAAGGCAAAGATAAATTAACATCGCGCGTATTATTTTTAGCTGCGCAGTAAATTTTACTTTGCAGAATCAATGCCCCCTGCGCTTTTTGCCGTCAAAAACAAATACTGGGGGTGGGGTTATCGCTACCGCTAGTATGTCAGCCCCTGAAAAGAGAGGAACAACAGCTGTTCACACTGGCCATGTCTTTGCGAGCTCCTGACTAATGAGTCAGACCCAGCCCAATGTCCCACCAATGCCTTTGATTCTCTTCCAAAGAACAGCATGAAAGCCAAATCCGGGGTCATTTCCACTACGATTTTCACAGAAAGATTTTCGTTGCATTATATTATTTCCACCAAAGAGTATAACACTTTCTTTATCTTCATCAACAGGGATGACACTTGCGTGAGGGGCAAAACACGATTGGAAACCAGAAGCAAACCGGCCAGTTTGAATTTAAGTAGAGGCTGAAGTTAGTATTCAAATTTATTTCGGAAGAACCTTGATACATCTCAATTTGGCTGTGACTGGGCAAAGCATCTATGTCATCAAACGACAAAAAAAAAGATCACATAATTTGAACTTGAGCACACACCGTGGCTGGAGCTTCTGTTGAAACAATTGTGTTGTTTGCTAGGTAACAGATTTCCTTGCAGTAGTGGTGTCTCCACCCGTGGAATGACAGTACAAAAAAACAGTTATTTATTTTGCGCTGGAAGCCGCTCTGAATAAGAGTGCCTGCTAAATGAATGTAATGTAACGTAACGTAAAATGACAGGACCAGTGTTTTTTTCCTCATCACTGTGTTCTGTGTGACATGGGCATTAACCTGTTGAGTTGTGTTCTTAACGCCAATTACATCCAATTAGCACGTTCCCTGAGGGGTCAATTCTGAAAAAATATATTGAATTCTTACAGCAAACTAAAATTTCACATTCTACACGTTCACACTCTGCACACACAGACATGCTAATAAGTTCCACACGGATTCAAACGAAGATTGTAAAGTGCACTTGGCGGTCTTTAGAAACTGATTAAAAAGGCATCTTGACAGGAATGACACCGGCAGAGCATATGACTCAGCGGGGCCCTTAATTCCTCTCACTCTTATTTCTCAGTTACAGATGAGAATCACAGTCTCAGGATGTAGATAAGGCTAACAGCAGCACAAGGGGAAGAGCTTATCGTGGGCTAAAATCAAGATCCTCTTCTTTACCGAGTACAAGTTTCTTTTGCAATCTCCTGACCTTCGTTCTTTTGTTGTGTTTTTCTCCTTTAGCTAAATAACTATATAATAGATCATTAAAGTAAGTTGGCATCATATTACATTCCAAAGACACCAGATTATTTATATGATTAATATATCTATTAATACACATAAACATACATGCACTTATAGTAAAAATCCATCTTATGTAAATGTTCTCACCTATACAAACAAACCTGGTGAAGAAACTGATTGATTTCCTTGTCAAAAAAAAATCCTTCCAAACAATGTAGAGGGCTAACAGTTTGACAGTTTATATCAACAAATCATTTATTCATCTGAACTTTTACTCTAACCAATCCACTGCAACCATCAAAATCAATCAAAGCTCTCCAACAGCAATACATAACCCTGTATTCTGACGCACAATCTTTACGCCCTGCACCATACACACTATGCCTCGTGGGGCCAGCGGTAAGAGTTCTGACCTCTGACCTCTGACCTGACGGCTGCAGGTCAAGTTCACATGCGCTGCAGCTTCGCACGGGAGGCCCTGACTGCCCGCACGCATCGGCGCTGCACAAGTCACTTCCTCTGAGAGGCCAGTGTCTCCCAGGGCCCCTAATGCCCGACAATTACATTTAAATGACTTCCACTGGGAACAGAGGGACATCGCTGTAATCAGAGCTGGGAATCTCACAGACAATGACCTCTGATCTACCAGACACACCAGCAGGATCTTTAAAAGAGAAGGGAACGAGACACGGGGACAAAGGTTTTCTGCACCACAGATGCATCGTGTGTTCCATTGTTTCAGTGAAAAGAGAAGAATCTAACTGCACAATCTTCTTAGGGACATGTGTTAGAAGGTCACAGGAAAGGGATATATTGATCCCTTTTTCAAGGAAACAACCAGAGGAGACCTTTCTACACATTGACACATTATCATGGAAAAAAAGAATTCACTTCATGAGCAGGTTAAAATTATATTACATTAAAGTTGCACATCCTCTGATTGAAATCCTACAGCCCAGGTCTTATTAAAGTCTGTATATTACCAAGAGCAAGCAGGCTCAAGCACAGTTAACTTGGATGGACAGGACTTTAAAGTTACTCAAAAACCCCTTCTGTTGGGAACAGTCAAAAGGCCACAGTTTCCATAAAGTGCAGCAGGTGGCTGAGCCTTCCCCAAGAATTCCCTTGGAATAATATATCCCACAGCAGCGCAATCTGCTTCAAAACTCAAGAGAGGTTCTATAGCTAAGAAAATACCCGGGTTAGCGACTGTACCACGCGAAGTAAGTTTTGGCTGGTTTTCTCGCTTGCATTTCATTGCAACTAAAACTGTCACAAAAAATGCACTACAAATGATATTTAATAGTCACTGCCGTCCACATGCCACATAACACAGCGCCGACCGCGCGTCACGTGGTCCTTCAGAGCGGAATGCAGAAGTGAAAAAGCATCCATAACAACTCGGATTAATGCTGTGTTTTTCGTTTTAGGGGTGTTGTGAAATTTGTACGTTTTTACGATGCAGACCAAGATGAGGGTTTTTCTAGAGCGTGGAGTTTTCAGGTTATCCCAGTCTCCGCGGAGGCATGAAACTAGCAAAATAGTTGCTCCATCACCTCACCCTCAAGTCAAGAGCAGAATAAAAATTTTTAAATACGCGTGAACACATGGATGGAAAACACAAACATTTCACAGCTGTAAGCATAATAAATGAAGATAAAAATGTGTCATTTCTTTACAATTTTACTGCGGCAGTTTGACAGCTACATCGGTCAATTCTGCTTCCTTCTTTGGGTCCAGTTGGCCACCACTGCTCATTCCATTCACACATTTATGGTAATTCGGGAAAATGCCGAGTTTAGGGCAGAGAGTTATGAAAACAACATTAATCTACACGCTGACGGGGACGTTGCAGCGTATCGGGGCGTTTTTAGATTATATTAGATTCGACTCAACTTTATTGTCATTGTGTAGTGTACAGGTACAGAGCCAGTTTTTAGACTGGAAATTGCGTTCGTTCCCAAAGTTTTTACTGGAAACAGTTATCATTTTAGCGGCCGCATGCCAATGCATTGGTCTGTATTCAGAACTTCAGAACTGAATTCAGCAAAGGCAAATAGCTACTATAACTGGGTCTCAAAGCGCTTGTTTTGATAGTTGCACGGACTTCCTTCAAAGTCAGCGCGTCAGTTACATAAACGTTAATGTGCGAAATGTATAGATTAGTATTATTCTATTCAGTTTTCTTGCTTTTCGGGAGTCATGTTTACGGGGCAAAGCGCACACGCCGAGTGCAACGTGTAGGGGGGAAGTTAAAGCGCAAAAACAAGGACCGTTATGACCAGCTGTCGACCCTTTAAAACTTTTTTCGTTCACATTTAGGTGCAGGACAGCTTGATTTCTCACGTTGAAACAAATGGGACTGACATTTTCCCACCACAGATTTTCGCGAAATGAAGAGCATTTTATTTTCCAGACACATTATATTTCCATAATTGGAGAAATTGCGGGTGTGTCCAGTTTTTTTCCCCCCAAAAGTGCTCGTTGCTCTCGGCGAGGTTTCTAAAACACAGATTTTGACTGGTAATTTCGCATCCAACCTCACGCAGCGATGATGTATTTTGCTTATGGCTGGTCTAATTATTTCAACACCATTGCGATAGAGCTTGTTTCATTAGGTGAACGTCACGGTTTCAAATGAGAACGTCGCAGGTATCGCACGGAAGCGAATAAATTACGACTGTCACCGAGTCGGAGAGCGCTTCACCAACTTTACATTAACGCGGAACGCAACAAAATCAGTGAGCACCGACTACGTAAGCATGCAGCTTTCGACCTTTTATAAACGTTTTATAAACTGTCCATTAAACCTTAACGGAATATCAACTTTCAACAAACAAGCTTATAAGACAAAAAATGTTGACACAATTTGCAGTTACTCACATGAAAGCGTGGTAGATAAATGCCCATCCTCTTGGTCTCTCCAGCACGTTGTAGAGGCAATTTTGCAACTTTCTGTAACGCTTGCTGGTGGTTGAGGAAGCCGCCCGGGGTCCAGGCGGCACTGGTATCGGGGTACCGAGAAGCCCAGTGCGATGAGAAGGATGTGCTCTCTCGGGAGTGGACGGCTCGCTTCTCTCCGTGTGCACAGCGGTGAGAGCGACAAACTCTACCCGTCTGTCGTCGTTGGGAGCCGGGGGAGTCAACATTCTTATGCCGCCGTTATTGGAGGGGCTGCCTAACATTCTTAATGTTAATAAAATCAGTAATTATGCGAGAAAAAAATCAGTCTTTATCCTTCACGTAATATTTAACCTTTGAATTGTTGTTCATCCGATTCATGCAAAGTCATACTTCATGTATTCAGGCTAACGATCAAAGCATGCGACTTCGTCCTTAATTGCAACCGATAGTAATCGTTAGACTTACAAATAATTTTAGACACCATAGTTTTCAATGATCTCCCTTAGCCCAAAGTCACTCTTGTCACGGGAAATAATCACGACCTACGTAATAACGTGGCATGGTACACGCGTCTATGGCTAGACAAAGTATCCATCAAACACAATGTTATTTCAACATCACGTTTTAGTGCAGTGACAACCGTCGAGGACACGGTTGTATACGGAAAAAATGTATTTTAACTACAAGTAAAGTATTTTATAAAGTAGACTATTCATTCGTAATAACATTAAGCAACTTTTAAATTAGGCTATAGCTGCCAACGAATAATTTCCAAGACACAAATCTGTCCGCAGCTACATCAGTATAACAGCCTCCCATTACCAGCACAGCAATCATTTAAAAAGTTGTTCGTTCGGTATAGATGAATCCACCGCCAACTCTATCTCATGCACATTGGTTACATATCTTTTTCTACGTTTTCTTAATTAGTTCCCGGCCACGGACGTCCTGCCCTCTCGCTCTCTCCGATGCGTTCCGCTGACCCGGTTCTCCCAGAGAGAAGCGTGGAAGTCCTTGAGGTGTTAGGAATCAGAAAAAAAGCTTTGAAGTTCTGTGATTCCAAAGACCCCCCGGATCGCCACTGACAAGTCAGCTGATCCAGCAAAGAGACGCCGAGACTGTCAAAGAGCGTGGGTACACCAACATACGGATAGCTACCGCAGAACTCTATCGCTTAACGGTGCGTAAGAGTCCGATCGGAGAGGACGCGGGGAGTGACGGAGAGAGGGAAGGGGAGGGGAATATCTATATTCGTTAGAGACGCGTTTGTCCGTCCAGTTATCAAAGTAAACCCCTTTGCTCAGTTGAATACTTCTTGTCTTAGCACAATATCTACACTTTTGTCTCAGGTTTTGCTATTTTTTTTTACACTTCTGGAACAACCACTTCATTTTAAAGGTCGCTGGCCTCAATGCGAGTTTAAGGACTGCGAAATTTCAGCAGTAACATCATAACAAAGTTGTTTTTCAAAGCGAAGAGAAGCAGCCAAACGTTATGAAGGCACAGATAAGGCTTCAGAACACCTGTGCGTAAAATCATCCTCTCTTCAGAAATATACTAAGTGGATACAAGGAGGTGGGTGTTTCCCAGTTCCCACGATGTTGACACGCACATCGCAGACTGCTGAGATTCACGGTGCGCATCTATACAGTATGCGTTTATTACGTTTAGTGGACGGCGACGTTTTGGCGTTGTTATGCGCTTTATTTCTTTATCAACACTATTGATTATGGAGACAAGAAGCTCTTGGCTAGTGCCGGGGAAGCAGATTGCTGCCTTACGAAACCTACTCGTGAGGTTTTTCATTTTGTAGTAATTTAGCAATTTATTGTGAACTTTTAAAAATTTTGGAAGAATGCGCATAATGAATATACTGCAGCATAATACTTAAACACCCCTGAAAGAATGATACCTCACAGCTGCGTGTCTTTACATTTAAGCGTTCAGGGACAAGTTAGGCTACTACATTACCGTAAGACAAGAAGTCATTGAAAGGGGGCGCCTGACGAAATATCTTACCTATATGCCGGTGCTCTCCCATAACTCCCTCAGCCTGTGCTTGACCCT